>NC_072740.1:82619509-82799509 GCF_026930045.1 Uloborus diversus
GATCGGCAGAGCGCTCTCCTCGTAACCAGGAGAATGCGTGTTCGGGCCCACGTCTGGACAATCTGCAACAAAAATTAGAGAAAAATCGCGCATTACATGACCACTTTGTTAAGTGAATACCAATGATATGAAGGAATAGAATAGAACAAATGAGAAGGAAACGCTCCTTGCTGATATGAAACTTGAAGTGACTTAGTGCTAAATTACTTCTGAATTGTACGTTTTTTTTTTTTTTCTTTAATTTTTAAGCTTTGGCTCTGGTAAGAAAATTAAAGCCTAATGTAAGCGAAAATATAAGTAACAGGTTTAAGATTTCAGACAACAATATAATTGTTTTTTGTTCAGAAAAAAATAATAAATCGTATATTGAAATATTTATTCTTCTAATGAGTTTTTGACTCTTTGTACAAATAAAAAAAAATACTACTTCAATTTGAAGGGTAAAATATATATTTTTTCTTCTTTTTGCAAAAAAACAAATAGCTTATCACATTTTTACTACATTCGAAAAGCTACGCTTAAAAAAGAGCATAGTTCAATTTATTTTGTATTTTAACCGTGCTGTTAAATGATGAACACGTGCTGCCATCTAAGTCATAACGGTTCAAGCAGCCTGCGGTAACAAATTGTAAAAATTTTCAAGAATAAAAAAATGTTTCTTCAATATCTTATCTTATATATTATTCCCTTCTCATTTTAAAACTTATCAGGCTGGCTAATGAAGAAAAATAGACTTACGGTCAAAAAATCAAGTTTTCGAAAACGCCCCTTGCTGTTTCAAATTTTTGATGCTGCCTGTAGTTCTTATGCATTTTTTAAAAGCAAAGTTCTAATGCAGTTTTCCATTTTTTACGTCGCTTTCGGCAAAAAAAAAAAGCCTGTGTGTGTGTTCATATTTTAATAAAGCTTAAAAGCACTGGACTTAGTTGTTCGGTTAAATTGATAAGTTTTTTTCGGTAGAGCGTTCGGCTATAAACTATCTGAACTTCGGGCAAGTTTGGGCTGTCCGATATAATATCAAATTTATATTAGTACTACGCATTACATGTACTCATAACATACAAACGTAATAAAATAAATGCAGTGGGAATGCTACTTGGTGTTTCGACTCCTTTATGCAGGCTACAGTTATCATTCGGATAAGATGACTGTTAATCGAAGGGTGTTCTTCCTTTTTTTAAGCTTTGACTACATCCAGACCACTCAGCATAATGTAAGCATAAAAAAAGTATTAGATTTACCTAAAGGAAATCCTTTTTGTGCAGAAAAACATTTTCATTGTATGCTGAAATGTAGATGTTTCTAATAGCAGTGTTCGACCTTTTGTACAAATGAAAAAATACTACGCCAAATTAAAACTACGAGTTTCAACCAGTAAATCTTTAATTATTTATTCGAATACGATATAAAACATCAAAATTATTATCAACTTCATTAGTAAGAAATCATTTTCTACTCCTCTGCTTTCGGCTGAAAAAAAAAAACATTTTGTCTACGTTCGAAAAATTACACTTAAAAAAACGGACTCAGTTCAACTGGTTTTGGTTTGAATTTTAAGTGTTCGATTAAAAGAAAAACAAAGCACAGGTTAAAGAAGCCTGCTATGGGAAATTGTTGAATATTCAAAAATAAAATACTTATTTTTTCAACCGAATTTATTACTTCTCTAGAATGTTTGTTTCAATCGCTACGTGAGATCTTCCTCATTCTTTAATCAAATTCCATGTTTTACGAATAATTTTAAGTCGTATCATGCTGGCTAATGACAAAATATAGACGCATGATCTTATTAGATTTTTTTCGGCGAAAATTTTTTTACTGTGTTTTATTACGCATTCCTTCAATGAATAGCATTCGAAAAGGAAGGCACAGTTGCTAGGTTTCTTTTTTTTCCGTCAGATGCTCACATGGGCAGGACTTTATTTCCCACAACCTGTTTTTTCGCATGTAAAAGTACTGATTTTTCACGTGTCACTTAGCCACACTTTTAATGATATTTATATTTGCATTGAAAATATACGTACAACCAAAAGGGGAGCGATGATCAAATTATCACAACGTTATATTTAACGAGGTTTTGTTACTGATGTCTTCAAATTACATGCCTTCTCTTGTGCGCTTACTTTTTTCCGTTTACTTTTTTTCGGTTTTTCTTCATAATATTCTTTCTTTGAAATTTTTAAAGAGCGAAATGCCTTATGAAAACGATTCGAAGTACAGTGCGGGGTTCCGCACGGGTCGACTAGTTACTTTTTATTATAGTGTCACATAACTAGAAGGCGTCACTTGTTGAATTCCGAAAAAATTTTTTTCCCATATAAATAAGGACCACCCTAATATATATATATATATATATATATATATATTAGGGTGGTCCTTATTTATATGGGAAAATTTTTTTTTCGGAATTCAACAAGTGACGCCTTCTAGTTTTGTGACACTATAATAAAAAGTAACTAGTCGACCCGTGCGGAACCCCGCACTGTACTTCGAATCGTTTCATAAGGCATTTCGCTCTTTAAAAATTTCAAAGAAAGAATATTATGAAGAAAAACCGAAAAAAGTAAACGGAAAAAAGTAAGCGCACAAGAGAAGGCATGTAATTTTAAGACATCAGTAACAAAACCTCGTTAAATATAACGTTGTGATAATTTGATCATCGCTCCCCTTTTGGTTGTACGTATATTTTCAATGCAAATATAAATATCATTAAAAGTGTGGCTAAGTGACACGTGAAAAATCAGTACTTTTACATGCGAAAAAAACAGGTTGTGGGAAATAAAGTCCTGCCCATGTGAGCATCTGACGGAAAAAAAAAGAAACCTAGCAACTGTGCCTTCCTTTTCGAATGCTATTCATTGAAGGAATGCGTAATAAAACACAGTAAAAAAATTTTCGCCGAAAAAAATCTAATAAGATCATGCGTCTATATTTTGTCATTAGCCAGCATGATACGACTTAAAATTATTCGTAAAACATGGAATTTGATTTAAAGAATGAGGAAGATCTCACGTAGCGATTGAAACAAACATTCTAGAGAAGTAATAAATTCGGTTGAAAAAATAAGTATTTTATTTTTGAATATTCAACAATTTCCCATAGCAGGCTTCTTTAACCTGTGCTTTGTTTTTCTTTTAATCGAACACTTAAAATTCAAACCAAAACCAGTTGAACTGAGTCCGTTTTTTAAGTGTAATTTTTCGAACGTAGACAAAATGTTTTTTTTTTCAGCCGAAAGCAGAGGAGTAGAAAATGATTTCTTACTAATGAAGTTGATAATAATTTTGATGTTTTATATCGTATTCGAATAAATAATTAAAGATTTACTGGTTGAAACTCGTAGTTTTAATTTGGCGTAGTATTTTTTCATTTGTACAAAAGGTCGAACACTGCTATTAGAAACATCTACATTTCAGCATACAATGAAAATGTTTTTCTGCACAAAAAGGATTTCCTTTAGGTAAATCTAATACTTTTTTATGCTTACATTATGCTGAGTGGTCTGGATGTAGTCAAAGCTTAAAAAAAAGGAAGAACACCCTTCGATTAACAGTCATCTTATCCGAATGATAACTGTAGCCTGCATAAAGGAGTCGAAACACCAAGTAGCATTCCTACTGCATTTATTTTATTACGTTTGTATGTTATGAGTACATGTAATGCGTGAGTACTAATATAAATTTGATATTATATCGGACAGCCCAAACTTGCCCGAAGTTCAGATAGTTTATAGCCGAACGCTCTACCGAAAAAAACTTATCAATTTAACCGAACAACTAAGTCCAGTGCTTTTAAGCTTTATTAAAATATGAACACACACACAGGCTTTTTTTTTTTGCCGAAAGCGACGTAAAAAATGGAAAACTGCATTAGAACTTTGCTTTTAAAAAATGCATAAGAACTACAGGCAGCATCAAAAATTTGAAACAGCAAGGGGCGTTTTCGAAAACTTGATTTTTTGACCGTAAGTCTATTTTTCTTCATTAGCCAGCCTGATAAGTTTTAAAACGAGAAGGGAATAATATATAAGATAAGATATTGAAGAAACATTTTTTTATTCTTGAAAATTTTTACAATTTGTTACCGCAGGCTGCTTGAACCGTTATGACTTAGATGGCAGCACGTGTTCATCATTTAACAGCACGGTTAAAATACAAAATAAATTGAACTATGCTCTTTTTTAAGCGTAGCTTTTCGAATGTAGTAAAAATGTGATAAGCTATTTGTTTTTTTGCAAAAAGAAGAAAAAATATATATTTTACCCTTCAAATTGAAGTAGTATTTTTTTTTATTTGTACAAAGAGTCAAAAACTCATTAGAAGAATAAATATTTCAATATACGATTTATTATTTTTTTCTGAACAAAAAACAATTATATTGTTGTCTGAAATCTTAAACCTGTTACTTATATTTTCGCTTACATTAGGCTTTAATTTTCTTACCAGAGCCAAAGCTTAAAAATTAAAGAAAAAAAAAACGTACAATTCAGAAGTAATTTAGCACTAAGTCACTTCAAGTTTCATATCAGCAAGGAGCGTTTCCTTCTCATTTGTTCTACTCTATTCCTTCATATCATTGGTATTCACTTAACAAAGTGGTCATGTAATGCGCGATTTTTCTCTAATTTTTGTTGCAGATTGTCCAGACGTGGGCCCCGAACACGCATTCTCCTGGTTACGAGGAGAGCGCTCTGCCGATCAAGCTATTCAGCTCTGTCGGTCAAGGCGCAAATTAAAGTAATAAGTTTAACCGAAAACCTTATTCTGGTTCTTTTAAAACAGGTTTTTTGGCTGAAAAAAACAATTTTTAGACCGTGGGTCTATTTTTCGTCAGTAGCCAGCACCATAAGCTTTAAAATAAGGCGTAAATCAAAGAAATCAATCAAGAATTGAGGAAAATCTGGCGTAGAAACCAAAAACAGGCTACAGAAATAATATATAAGGATCGGTGCAAAAGCAAAATTTGAACTCGATCGGTCAATAATAACATGTGCCCCTAGGACGTTGAACTTCAACACTTTTGATAATTTTCCCACAAATCTTCGAGTTTTTACTTCAGACCCCGTACACCGTTTCTCCTATGATTGCAAAATATTTTTACAGCGAGGTAGCACTAAAATTAATCTTTTTAATTACTTCATATCGTCTAAAGATTTTACATTGAATAAGAATGAAACTGCTTTAGAAACTTTACCTTAATCGTACGCTTTTCTCAATGTATCTCAATCGTGTGCAATTTTTTTTCCGATAGTCTTGGACTGTCTGTAAAATACTAAATTGCTTTTGTGACTCATATTTGGTAAATTGATTGCGAAATTCTTCGATTAATTGCGCTCCTCTTTCAGTTGTATCATTCACAACTTTCAGCATTTTAACGATATCTCTTCCCTTTAAATAGCTTCCATCATTTTGCCATGAATCAGGATCAAATAGGAAAACACCTTTTAGTGTTTGTAACTTATCAAACAGTTTATTGACTTGTAATTGATTCTATAAAGAGGAAGATCTTTACTAAAAAAGTATTCCAAATCATCTACTATTATCTGAATTTTTTTATACAGTCATCAAACACGTCTTCTTATTCAGCAAGCATTTTTTTGAAGTAGTCTTTTAACTATCTTCAAAGTTAATTCCTTCATCCAATACGGACAAAGCTACTAGTACATCCCGTAGGTACCATAAGTGATTTATGAATTTTTCAATCACTGCTTCTGCTGCATGTTTGTCATCATTTTGTACGCTGCAGGTTTTTTAGACACTAGACTTTATATTAATTTAAAAGGCCTAGAATGGGTTGCTGCGAAAAACTATATCTTCATACAACATTTAACTGTGAAATACCATTTACGGGCATTCTCTTCATGTAAGGTCAATTTAAATTGTTTCCTAAATATATAAATATTCAAACAATAAATTCCTTTTGTCAACCATCTGGCTTACAGATAAGCTCCAGGTTGCCGAAAACATATCCCTGTAGGCAGTGGCGTAGCTAGACCCGACTTTCGGGGGGGGGGGGGGTTACTTCTTATATATATATATATATATATATATATATATATATATATATATATATATATATATATATATATATATATATATATATATATACATATATATATATATACATATATATATATACATATATATATATATATACATATATACATATATATATATATATACATATATATATATATACATATATATATACATATATATATACATATATATATATATATACATATATTTATATATAATCGCTTGGAATTTTTCCCTTTTCTTCTTTTTTTTTTCTTTCTCTTCTCTCTTCTTTTTCTCTTTTTTTTTTGAGACTAACTTTTCGGGGGGGGGGGCGTTTGTCCCCAAAACCCCACCCTTAGCTACGCCTCTGCCTGTAGGAGGGAGGACTTCACCAAGAAATATTATTACACGTTATGAGAATTCCCTGTAATATTTCTTAATTCCGCTTTCTACGAACAATAATATGTCATCAAATTCTTCTTTTAGAATTTAAGTGGTATATGTACTTTTTGAATTTTGAAGCGCTTAAATAATGGAATATCGAGTCTAGAACTAAGAAAGGCAAGAATTTCTTTAAAGACACTCTGCAGTACGATTTCAAGTGCATGATAATGCAATACAAATGCAATATATCACCGTTGAACTTTTGCTCTAAAAAATTACATGCACAATTTATACGGCCGGTATTGCAAGCCACTGTATAAAACACTGCAGCTCGAACAGTTAGCAATAAAGAGCAATCATCTAAGATATCATATACAACTGAAGAAATATCTCAGAAAATCTGAGTAGCTGTTTAACATTGGAACCTGAAGCTATTATGGTAAGCCTATCGGCCTTTTTTTTTTCCAGTTACATCTGGATGTAGCTTTGTGTATCCCAGGGAATAACTAAAAAATCTAAATTTAAATTCATGAAATCTGATTTTACCTTTCGAAGATTTTCTCTTGCTGTCTTAAGGGATGTACGATTGGTCATAAGATTATTTGGATTTAAATTTACTGCATCTACATAGGCTGTTAATAAATGAGCAGCATCTTTGTCCCTAATATGGCAGTTGTCTAACATTGATGAAATGCGAGCAGATCTCAATAGTTGTCAAGCTTTTTTGCGTTGTGGTAGACCAGATATAGAAAAAAGGTTCAACAGGTTAGGATAGATACCCATTTCGGTTTCTAAATCTGGTGAATTGCAAGAGAAATTTGATGATAATAAAGGACTATGTACTGAAATAGAAGACAGTTTAAAGTATAGATTTTTACATTATTCCGATCTGGATTTTTTAAAATTTTATGTTTTAGATATGGAAAATAGAGTTTATTTTTATGGTAGGGTAATCGAGGATTTTTCAAAATTTAAATTATAAGAATGCATGAAAATTTAAGTGTATAACTAAAGAACAGCGAAATAAAATATAATTGTCATTACTTATATTTATAGCATGGAAACCTAGTGACTCTATTTGCCACACCTATTACACACACAGAAAATTTTCTAAATCAACACCCTCAAAGCCTGGAGGAGGCAATTTGTTGTTGTCAAAAATCATTCATTAATGGCCTAGGCCATTCATTAATGGCGTTTAGAATCCCTTGTATCCATCTTGGTGGAAAGAAATGTTCCCCTGCCGCTTGATTTGAAACGAGCGCGAATAGCGATATGCCTGTCCCAAGGCCATTGGTGTACATGTACCCTATGTAATACGTAAAATTTTACAGAATGAAAGTGAGAGAATGGTTGATTTGGAAGTAGCAACATCTATTGAGGTTCAAAATTACTTTAAAAATGAAATCTAGGAATATTTTTACATAAAAATGAGAAAATCCGCAATTTTTTCTTCGAAATTCAAAAAAGGGGGCCCTAGGGGCACGTGTTAATATTCATGGATTGACTTAAAATTTTGCATGGATCATTTATTTGTATAATGGAACAAATTGAGGGGGCGTCATGTAAAATATCTACAACTTCAAAAATAAGAACCACCCTAATATATATACATATACATATACATACATATATATATATATATATACATGTATATATATATATATATATATATATATATATATATATATATATATATATATATATATATATATATATATATATATATATATATATATATATATATATATATATATATATATATATATATACATATATATATACATACAAGAGGTCAGTATCAAAATTATGTTGTTATTAGCTAGAAGTTAATAAGTAAAATTTTTGAAAATTCTATTTTAAAACACAGGAGCAATCTGTCTTAAAATACAAAAACATTATAAACTGACCAAAGGATTATTAAAATGTGTATGAAAATAAAATAAAATTGTCGATATTTTGATTCAACAATGTATTGAAAGATAAAAGACTAAATGTGATATTAAAGTAAGAAAACAGGGTGTTAGGGTGTGCCTTAGTGATTCACGATAGAAGTAAAACTTTTGTATTGCAGGAAACCATTTTAATTCTACTTCAATCCCTTTTGAATATAATAGATTTTGTTTATCATTCATTTATTTACCTAAAATTATACACATACATGTATGTGCCACTGTGCATAATCTTTGTTCTTAAGAAGAGAAATTATTATTTTCTTATACATACTAATATTTACAACAAACTTGTATATTTTAATGAAGAAAATAGATAATAAACAACGAGAACACTAAACAATACTCGAAATGAGATGGTTTATCACACGTGCTTCAACGGATGCTCTGTTGATAACCAATAGCTGCACTCATGCAACCATGGACAACGAGAAAGAAAGAAAGCGAGAAGAAAGCACGTGTGTGTTTCCGTCACTCAAAACAAATACGTCACTTCCATCAGACAAAAATTTGCCGCAGAATTTCAAAGCGGTTGTATAAATAGTTTCACTAACCAAAAAAAATAAAAAAAAATCAACCAGTCGTGCGTATCTCTCGGATACAAATATTGTGTGCAGACTGCCACTGAGGCAAAAACATTTCCAATGATGACTATAAGTAGGACTATGTGAAGAAAAAAAATAGCTAAAGGCAGATATTCGTAGCATTAACTTGCGTAAAACTACAAAATCAAATTACCTCATAGTGTATCTCTCAGATACACGCACCCGCTAGAAGGTTAATGACTCTTCGAGTATACCACGCATACTTACTGGTGTTTTTGCTTTCGGAAAATTTCTATGTTCATCTTGCAATGTCTCACATTTGACGCATTTCGCGATCTTGAACACTTGTATGCTGCGCTATTAAATAACAAAGTTCCTTTACGTTTGATACCTGTCTTATATCGTGATGACTTCATAATGCTTCACCAGCTGATTTTCCCCACTCTTCATGAAAGCTTTTATTTTATTTACTTATTTTTCTCATTCTGTCAGTCGATTAGGCTGCTAGCTCGTATAGCAGCCATGCCAATTATGATTTGCAGTTCAGCTTTCAGTATTGTCAATCAGCCAGCAACTTTTAAAACCTGTTTGGAACTTAAACTGAAGGCATTTTCATTTTCGTGCTACTTTGTAGTGATATTTTAATGCTGTTTCGAACCAGATCTCACATTTTTATCTCGCTTATGTTTACAACAGTTTTTACCGCTTCTAGAGCTTCTTACTTCATTTTTTTAAAATATAAATTATAACAATCTGTACAGTGTATCTACATGGCTCAACTTATTAGTGTGCTTCTGATAAGTTGAGCCATGAACTTGACAATGTTAACCCCTGTTGAGGGTAATAGGGAAGGGTAATTGGTGAAGAGGGTTAGTTTTGTCGTAGTTTTGCAAAAACACGCCGCCAAATCCGCTCGAATAACAGATCCCTTTTTTCACTGAACTCATTAAAATGAAGTAAATATTGCCAAGGTCATAGCACAACTTATAAGAACCACACTATATGAATTCACCAAAGTCACCTTGTAAACATTCACCAATTAGGAAAATACACAAGGTGATTTGAAATAATTTGTATTTTTTAGTATTTGTACGATACTCCTACTTTACTCTGCTTTTTAGAGCGCATTTGAAAGTTATATCAATGGTGGTTTATTATAAGAGTAAATCAAGTTTTACCGTATTTGGTATTTTCAACTTTCCTACGGACAAAAAATAGTCTTCTCGCGCATGAAGAATATTTTAAAAAAATTATCTTTTCGCGCAGAAACACCGACGCCATCTGCAGCTGCAATATTCAAATACATTTTTAAAATAAATTTCGTTTAGTTTTCAAATTTCTCTTCTTTACTGGTAGTTCATTATCAGTCAAACCATCTGTAGTAATTAACCTCAAAATTCAGAAATAAGGAACAATACTTTTGACTTAATTCAAATTAGTTTTTCAGTTATAGTCCTGGATCTGACAGCACTTCTGTAGGGAAGTTTGAGGTAGGGAGATGTTTTTGTTTTTAATCAAAAATATTTAGTATGTGTCCTAGAAAGTATTTTGGACTTGAGCGGGCATCCGCCACCTGGTGCATTTTCCTGCTATGACGTCATCAAAGATGGCGGCTGCGCGCTCTCATAAATGCTCATATTCGCATGAAACTTGCATACTTTTATACTATTTTGTGTGGTGCTATTTTTTTTTGTGTATAACTATTGTGTATAGCTATTAGAAATGTCTCTTAAAAATAATTGAAGTCATTTTTTAATTTATTTTTATTTTTATTTTGTGTTCAACCATCAACAGCTGATGGGTACTGTTAAAAAAATGGTAGTCAAGCAGTTGTTTGTGTGAAAAATATTTATTTACCGTTTTCACTTAGAGGGACTAACTAATCAACCAGAACATTTGTTATTCATCCCCTTTTCGGTGACGCCCACAATAGTAATAGAGCGAGTTGCTGTTCTTCCAAGTATACTGTTATATGATGCGTAGTAAATGACACAGAGAGAGGATTTTGAGAAAGTTAAAAATGTAAGCATGTGAGGGTATACTAAGCAAAAAGAGTTTGTAGAAAAATGGGAGAAAACACAATATATATCGTCTGATAAATTGCATTTCGAGGGCTAACAGATTGTTATTTATGTCGAAGGTCTAAACATCGCCACAATTTTTTTTAAGAAGCAAACTCACTTATTAGATGCAAAGGTTTCATCAGGGTTTTAATTTATACTATAAAACGGTGACACATTTTATATGCTTTCTCATCCATTACACAATCTACTAACAAAGTATTAAGCTTATTTAAGACCGATGAAGACATGTATCGCTCACTGCTCAAAACACAACACCAGTAAAAATCTCAAGTATCATTTCATATCCATCATTTCATCGCAATAAAGCACAATACTAGGAAAACTACTAAAAAGGAGGCGAACAGTTAATCTCACTGCATCATACAAATAGCTCAAGCTAGTTCATATGATATGCAAGAATTCTTTCAGTATGAACTATATTTGCGGACTATTCATCGTTTAATGATAAAACCACAAATAAACTGCATTGTGAAAGGGTTAGAAGCATCTTATGTTAGCACCAGAGATGACAATGACACCTTGTTCATATCTGACGAAAAAATCTGTTATATAGTGGACGTCCTGAACTCTTTTCGAAAGGTTATGGAAAATGAAAAGAAAATCTTTGGCTAAGCAGTTTCTGCTTTTTCGTAAGGTGTTGGGAGCATCACAGAAAAAATGTTATCGCAGTTTTCTTCTTAAAATATCTGAGATAGTGTAGAGACAGAGATGTCGCTAAGATCTCTTAAGATGTTCCAATACATGTCCAACTCAGCAGTTTTTTAGGGATCATCAAGAAACAGACTTATTTTACTGGTGTTCATTGCCAATACAAGTACTATGTAAATAAACAACCACATCATAGATACCAAGATCTATGTTATACCAACCACATCTTTAAGGCCTTTTATGGTGATGAAGAAGGTGAAGTATTGTACACCTGTACATTAGTGCTTAGTAGAAAGCAAATAAACCACCCGGAATAAAATTGTTTGACAGTTAAGGAAGCAAACTTAAAAAAGATGATACATTCAAAACATTTATCCCTGTATGAGTATCCTAAGATCGTTCTTGTTAATTCTGATATGGAGAGAATGGTGTTAGTTTATTTTTACTGGACTTCTCTTCAATGATTTGGTATTACTGCGTATTTGAATTGGTTACTTCCAGGTGACTTTTGACTGATCATGATATTCACGAAAAAAAAGTAGTAAAAAGTTATGTTCAATGCTTCTAGCCATTCATGCACTATCTTGATCAGATAACATGGGTTTTTTGGCACAGTAAAAAAGGCTACTCTTCATTATGCATCTGTAAAATATTTGGAAAATTTTGGTATAATGTCTGACTGGAATTACATAGGTCAAGAAAAGTTATTAGTGCAAGTATGCAAAGAAATTTATTCTGTAGATCTTTAGATTATTTTAGATTATGGCTGCATCGTCATGCAAAGAACATCGACATTGAGAATTTGCCGCGTACTAGTAGAAATGCTAAGGATCATTTCTTGAAATCTTATTTTGACACATACCTTCAACGACGTGTTACCGGCAAGTGGTCTGTTGGCTTAAACTCATATAAGTTTCGTTTTTCGGTAGTAAAAAAATGATTTGGTGCCAGAAGAGACCTTACAGACATTTCCATCTGATTTAATTGGGACATATAATTGCATAAAATGGCCGACTCTCCCGAACTTGGACAGAAAATTGAGTAACTTGTTGCTGTTTCTGCAAGCGTAGTAGTAAAGGGTTACAATCAAATCGTAACAATATTTTAAAATATACCTTTCAGATTTTATTAGATATTATATTTCTACTTACCATACACTTTTTATTTTAAATTTGAACCGACGCATTTGGAACATATTTTTAGTCTTCTTTTATTATTTGTAAAGAAATAAATCTTGTATAAATATATATATTAATTTATTTTATAGCAATAGTTAAAACACATTGCCATTCACTTTAAAAACCCTAATTTCAAAATACTGAGCAATTTTCATTCAAATCGGTCAAGTATTAACATAGATATGAGCAATTATGAGAGCGCGCGGCAGCAGTCTTTGATGACGTCATTGTAGGAAAATGCACCAGGTTGCGGATGTCCGCTCAAGTCCAAAATACTTTCTAGGGCACATACTAAACATTTTTGATAAAAAAATCAGCCTAGACGAACTCTCTACAGAAGTGCTGAATATTTATGAGAGCGAGCGGCCGCCATCTTTGATGACGTCTTAGCAAGAGAATGGGCCAGGTGGCCGATGTCCACCCAAGTCCAAAATACTTTGTAGGACACCTACTAAACATTTTTGAAAAAAAAAAATAATTCTCCGTACTCAAACTTTCCAACAGAAGTGCTGTCAGATCCTGGACTATTATATTATTGTTTTCCAACAATTGTTTCATGAATTAATAATACTGTAAGAGTATAGATGTCTTCGTTGGAGTGTAGATTCAATATCGGTTTCTAACGTAATCTATTGGTAAAATTGTTTTGTTGTCACGCTGCTCAATAATCTATTATAACAGGTTTTAAACCTAATTCACAATCTAGTATCAGATTGATATCAAATCCGTTAAAAGCCTTTAAAGAAAGTTTTTAAAATTAATACACAGGTATCACTTTCTTGTCAGTATATGCCATTGTATTTCAGTAATTAGCATTTAAAAGTAATTGATGGTGAGTCAATTTTGCACAACGTGATTTCTGATGAATGGACTATTAGAGGAAAAAACGAATTGCTCTGTGAAGTTAATACAAGTACTATTATAATTCTGCGGAACTACTATTATCTAAAGATTTGGATTTTTTTTAAAAATTACTTTTGGTAATGTTTTGGAAAAGCTTTCAAGAAGTTATTTTTAATATATTTTTTTTATTACTATTTAATATTTATCAAACTATATTAAGGTAGGTCAGCCAAAGATGGACAGTGTTCCTAAGGTAGACCACCTCCAAAAATTACAATTAATGTTGGTTTGTTTTTTTATCACAAAATGGAGATGCTGCATTGTGAAACATGTATCTGCAGTACAAATGGAAGAATTTAAAGATTACCTGATCGGTCGCCAATGTTTGCATTCAATTTTGAGGAAGAGCAGTTCCAATTTTCAGATAAGAATCGATTTTATTTTAAGAAGTTGAAATTCTTAGAATGTTGAGTAAAGATACTTTCTTTGTGTGAAAGGTTATTTCTTTCTCTATAGCTACGTTTATTTTAAGCTGATAAATTTTAACAGATTAATAATTTTACATCATGTAAATTGTGACCATATTCATGGTACCAAGGTGGCCACCTAAATAAAATATGTCAGCTATTGTAGTAAGGTAATTTTAGATGCTCCACTGTATTATAACTATTTTTTAACATTACACATTATTCTGCTATCTCGTTTTGAAAATCTTCTAAAACAGGTGAAGTCATAACAGCGCAGAATCGGAAAAAGTAGTAACAGATTTTTTTTGACTAGTAATTAAATTTTTTCTCGTAATTGAACATTCGATTACTTTTCTAGAGGTAAAAATAGTTTTTTTGAGATTCCACCCCCCCCCCCCCGCCCAACTTAGGGATTTCAACGCATGGGTCACCTTTGAAACACTATGCTCCAAAGGTGGCACATAAACTACAATTTTGAAATTGTATCATAAAATAGTTAATCATGCAAAACATTGCAGTTGATATGTGCTACACATAAGTGTAAAGCTCAACATAAAATTATCTAGCCAAATAACAAAACCAGGAACCTTAAAAAAAAAAAAAGAGAGAGAGAGAGAGAGAGAGACCATCAAAGCTTAAATATGGTCATCTTTGGCTCACTAACCTTATGTAGTGTTTAAAATTGGCCTTTCTTCGTTACATACTTCAACCAAAGTAAAAGAGCCGATTGATAACTTAGAGTGAACTGAATTTTTTAGACAAGTTATTGTTTTAAATTAATGACTCAATTACTCTTCTTATTCTCATGCTTTTGCATTCTAGAGAGTAAATTTTTATTCCGAATAAATAAAAATGAAGAGGTTTTAGAAACAAATATGTTGAAATAGAATTCTGGATATCAGTAAACTTATCAAATTGTCGTTACATAGAAATTGTCCAAATGTTCTAGCGATCTGAATAAAGGGAAATCAGATGGTGCATTTTCGAGCGAGTATGTTCCAGATATTGTTAACAAAGAAGCTCATGCAGCTATAGGCGAATCCTGGAAAAAATAATGATTTGTAGTGTGCTGCCTCACCCACCATACTTGCATGACATTACCTTATTTGAGTTGTTTTTATACCGATTATTATGTAACAAAAACCTGAAAATTGAGCAAAGAACCGAAAATTTTCTCCGAAATCTGTTGATTTTTATCGATCCAGTGTCGACAGTATGCATATTAGGGTAAAAATATATCATTATTAAAAAAAAAAAAAACTGTTAAATGTTTCTTTGTTTGAAAAAACTTCATACTTTATGGTCCACCGAATATTTCTTATTAGTATAGCGGATACGTCTGCAAAAAGTATCTATACTTGTTATAAGGGTTAATGTGTGAAGAAAATGCCAAATAGCTGTAAATGACATATTTGATACTTATTTACAAACATTAGTGATAAGTTCTTCAAAAAATAGTTAGGACTCTTTTACTTTTCTGTGCATTTCCGTAATTAATCAGGTCCAAAAATCAAGATCCTCACCTGTTCTTGCTTGAATTTATATATTTTTTAAAAGGTGTTTTGTATAAACATGCCAACTGCAAGCTACTGTGGATTACTTTTTTATTTTAAGGTTGAATCCAGAAAGATTTAAAGGAATTTTCAAAACGCCCACAAAATTGTTTTATGTATCGATAAAATAAATTATTGAAAGTACCAGAGAAAAAGTTTATACTTAACTGAATAGCATCATATTTTCTTATGGAATAAACTTCGGTATACAAAAATTATCCTTTCATAACTTGACGTGTTTTCAAATTTATTTATCTAGAAATGTTTCTAATCAATACACAAATTTCGAATATATTGCTTTTTAATAACAAGTATATAACTAATGGATATAGAGATTTACAAAATGCAATGATGCAAAAAGAACTTGAGTTCTATGGAAAAATCTCTCTATAGAAAAAAATTCAGGTTCACCGAGCGTATGTATCATAAGTTTGTTGTCTCACAAACAAATACAGCAGTAGTTAGAGAAATTACTCGAAATAGTAATTAATAAGCATTTATAACACTTACTGGGATATGCTATAGATGGCTTTAGGATTTTTTTTTTATCATAAATCAAGTCTTGGAAATTTCCGTACTTTCTTAACAGTACATAAATACTTTACATTTTACAATCATGGCAGTCATATATAAAAATACTTTACCACAACCATTATACAACAGAAATAAATAAATAATGAACAACAAGAACAATTTATACTCAATAAATTTCAAGATCACCAGATACAATGATATGTTTGCAATCGAGATATGTATGCTTGATATGTTTAACACTAAACTTCATAATTTCTGAAGAACCTCTCAGTCATCGCTACAGCAAAATGGAATTCGTAAACATCATGCAAAAAAAGGACGCTTACAACATGTTCCTCGTGAACGAATCTACTCTATGACACAATTGACACTTGACGTTTAAAAGACGAACTAGAAAGAATAGTTCGTTTCTGATATGTATATAATATCACCGGCCAAAGAAAAGATGTAAGAAAAGATGTGAATTTCATATGTATCAACAATAAAAAGTAGCGTAATAGTCAACTTTTAACTCACTAAAATTATGTTTCTAAGACCCATAGATCATGGTGTCACACTCATTTCTCAATCTACTAGCCAACGACAGTTTTCTAAAATCTGATACCCCGACGCACATCGTGATGAAAATTTCACTTATATTATTATAACCATGAATATCCTCAAGGTGCATTTACGGTTTATTTAGATTAGTACAATGAATATTGATGCTCTCAGTTCATAAACATTTTATAAAAGTCTGCCTTTAAGCTTCAATAAAAAGGATAAATATTCGTTTAATTTTTTTTTCATCCCATGAATATAGATTGAAGTGAATTTTAAAGGTAATAAATGCTCTTACACTAAGAGCAGTGAATGTTTAACATCAGTTACTATCGACATTTTTATGAACTCATGAACGTTTTATGGAAATGTATTTTCATGGTATAATGAAAATTGTGTACGGTAGACTCAAGTTATCAACTGATGATCACATTTTAAAATCTTCGTCGTAGTATAAGAATAATGAAATTTATTAATTAAAAAACCCCTTGAGCCTTTTCACAAGCTTAAACTTGTCAGAAACTACATTATTTAGGGAGCTCACTTATATTGCTAGCCTATTACGTATAGTTTACGTTTTCTAGACCATTTACTTCAGGATATGTTAAAGATGTAACAATATGATCCTTTTTGTAGTTCATAAAAGTTTTACAAACGCCTTTAAACAACTTAACTAGATAGTAAAGTTTTAATGATTCTGTTTTATTGTGATTTTCGTTGAGTTGAATTGTCCTTTAAAACCAGAAAATCATTATGTAAAATATTCTCCATCAAAGATGAAATTTTTCTGTAAAAATGATAGTTACAGAATGTTTTCTTTCTCGTTACAAGAATTAGGCATTGAAACTGAAACTGACAGAAAAGAGACTTACTAATTGTTTTTTAACATTTACTATACCGTATATGAATTTTGATGCAAATTTACTTCGGCGTTGTGTAATGTCTCACAGACTTTGTAGATTGTGCTGTAAATATATGAAAATGCAAACAATGTTTTATATTTTTGATTCATGTTTCATTAACTAAAATAAGCAAGTAATACTCTACTAAAAGACTTATTAGATGCCCTTAGCTTTACCGAAGTTAGTATGTATCCGGCTGAAATTACGTTATCTGTTGATATAGCATTCTAGACCGACGGGGAAAAAAACTCATAGACAAACATATGCAGCCTATACATTGTTATACATAAATATGATGATTAACAATTTTTATAACTTCGTAAAAAATGTATAGGGGAAGGTCGTTTAGTATCGGACAGAGGGTAGTATCGGACAAGGGCTGCTTCTTAATTCCGCCGCCAGGGGCAGCGCGTACTGGGTCAACATAGTATGCCGTATTGGGGAAGAAAGCCACAGACGCCATATTGGTCAAATCAACCGTTCGTTCTGGGGTGCAAAGCTAGTTGTTTGTTTGTTGAGAGAATTGCAGTGCACGAACATAACTTCTGGGGCATATATTTACACATAGAGTATGTTATATTGTTTCATTGTAATACCTTTAGACTGATAGTATATTAATCTAAGTATTATGAGCTATAAAAGTGTCTAGCTTAAGTAATAACCTAGTGGTGGTTAAACAACTGTAGCTTTGCAACCCGGTTGTATCGGACAAAGATACTGGCACTAAAATAAAATACTGACAGTGTTTTTTTTTTTGTCTAACAGGTTGAAATGGAAACATCACGACATAAATGGGATGAGAAATATATATAAAAGAAGCCATTGAAAAAGTTGGACTTAATAAAATGACAATAGAAAAGCTAGTGAAAGATATTTAGTCCCAAAAAGTTTGGGTGATAGGATCAAAGCTTTTCATTTTTTGACTGGTATACTATTCTAAGTAACCAACTACTTTGTTCCTTTCATTTTTTTTGCACATTAAAATGTTATTTCTGAACTATTTGTTTTTATTTCAACATTTTAATGTTTTGCCCGATACAATCCTCCAAAATTTAAAATTGGCCAAAAATAGAGTTTGACAAAATTTTGTTTAAAAAATACGACTCCATGTTTTTTTAACCAAAGTTTACAATTTATGTTAGGTAACTTAGTACAGCATAATTTAGTGTAAAAACTAATTCTTTACAAATAAAACAAAAAGTGTTATGATTGAAATGGCTTAGGTGTCCGATACTACCCGACCTTCCACTAATCAATGAAATTTGAATGGAAGAATAGTGAGCATGCCGTACATTTTATTGCAATCTCTACCTGAGGTACACTGTTACAATTTCCTTATTAAAATTAATTCAAAATGTAGTTTTAATGTGACAGGTATTTTTTCGATTCATTTTGTTACTTATTTAAATCATACCGCGAATCAAAGTTTGTTAAACAGTGTAAAAAATTAGAATTATTTTATCGGTCTCATTAGTTTTTTGTCCCCCTAAGTTACTTGATATGAATGCTTCGTAATTAGGAACCCAAAACTATAGTGATGGAAGATGAACTTCATTAACAATAAATAGTTTGCTCTTTAAATTAGTTAAGAAATAAATTAGGATACAAAGTAATTAGTAAATTTTATAATTAAAACTCATGCAGGATAGGACCTTCGATGTAGGGTATTGCGGAATACCTCAGCTCACGGAACACCATTAAAACTAAATGCAAATATTAGGGCACCTGGAAAATTAATTAGTATTACAACTCAATCATGAGCTTAATATCTGCACGTGTTTTAAGCTACTTACTGTAGAATATTTAAAATTGTGTATGATCTTAACAAGTATGACCCATATCTGAAGGATAGAATACACCAAACGATGCATTTTTTAAGCTTCGTGAATGTTGTCTCATTATTGATCAAAGGTGTAAGCAATAATGAAATTTGCCGTTAGGTAAATTTTTTTTCTTCAGCAAGCGAAACCTTAGTAAAAGGTTTCGCATGCCATTTTGCTTTTTTTGCACGTTTTTTGCTTTCGCATCTTAACCTCTTAACGTACTTCCCCGTGTCTGATACGGGTGAACCTTACAGGGAAATTTGCACTTGCCCGTGTCTGAGACGGGTGATCTTGTTTCGCACGTAATTTTGTTTCTAATGTGCATCTGAGTTTTGTTCTAGTAAAAAAAGCAAGGACCTGTTATTATTGAGATTATTTATCTTAAATGGCCCAAATATGCAGCATTTTTCTTATGCAAACCGCGTTTTCTTGTCTAAAGTAATTCTTTGGTGTGGAAATGCTTATATAATATCCATTTTTATTTCCAAACTGAATTTTCAGCCATTCTTATGTTTGTAAGTGTAGAAATTTGATTTAATTTGTTTTAATATTCTTAATTCAAAGTAAGCAATCAATAAAATCATTTACGCTTTGTATAATAAATTTTCTATAACTTTCCTGCCCCCTTCTGTTCCTTAGTTACCACCCTTAAAACTGAAGTAACAAAAAACAACTTACTTTATACCTATATATTCATTCTCTGTCAAAAAAAAAAAAAAAAAAAGCGCGTCATATTTTGCCAATTTTTCAGGAAAAAACATTAAAGGAGGGAGGGGGGAGGTGAAAGAATCTCAAAAGAATTACATTTTCAATTATAGCCAAAACTGTTAATAATAAAAAACTTTAGCATTAAAAAGATACAGTATCACGAAAGAGCTTATTGACTGCATTAATAACTCAAAAATATATCAACAATGTGGGAATATTTTGACAAACAATTATAAGTACACAACGTTCCAACGAATATCCAGTTTCTAGAAGCTGTCAATTAAGTATTTAAATATATTTCGTCAATTAGTGACATTTTGAGCAGTCGCTATTGGTGGGGGTTCTGGCGTCAGTATATGTAAACAATCTTATTAGTTTCTTGGCAGTAAATACACAGTAACTTTTAAGCGAATTTCATATCTTTCAATTTCAAAATAAGTTTTCTTAATCTTCACCCTTCTTTTTACAGAAAAGCATCTACATCTGATTTGTGCTTTTTTGTCATGATGTATAAAAGACCTATTTAAACAGCAGAGGAAGAAATATTTTACACATAAACTGCTACAATAAACTTGAATCCTAACTTTATATCATAGGATATAGTCATCAAAAATATACTCATTTACAACAAAATAAATCGGGTTTCACATCTATTCTCACATCAAGTTTTGACCATTAAACATTTCAAATTTCACCACTTCTTTTGAAAGAGTTAAGCTTTAAAAGTCAACTTTAATGATAATTCATATAGGACTTTCAAGTATCATAGAAAAGTCTAAGTATATGATATGTTTATTGCTTCAGCATTGATAATGCTGCCTTGAACGAGATAATTTGTTCGAGTAGATTGAATTTTAATTACATAAAGCACAGGATTTAGAGCTTGTCTCATCATCTCCTTTTCTTCAACACTAAGTACACAAAAAATATCAAGGATAAACTGCAAGTTAAATAATATACTTTTACAAATCACTGAAATATATAAGCTCACATTGAATAAAACTCTTACAAAATCTGTGTTTTGTTGCGTTAATTGATAACAAATCTTACCGCAACCAAGCTATCTAAAATTTACTTATATTTCTACAAAATCGTTGCAACCTAAACCATTCCTTCCACACTAAAACGCTTAAGCTCAGATTGAGAAAAAGTTTTTAAAAATTTTCTTATGTAGTTGTATTTATGAAAAGTATATGTAGTTTTTTATTACATAAGTCTAGTATTTTATTACATAAGGAAAAGAACAGTTTAAACATTTTTTTTTTAAGTTTCTGCACCTAAAATGCTAATTATGAATATTGCGAATACGTAAGCTCTTCCTAAAAGAAAAAAAAAAGTATGATTGCCTTTTAAAAATGCAATCATGCAATTGCGCTGTATTCGAAAACGTAGTCGCGCAAAAAATGTCCTCCAATGTCAAATTATTAGAATTTTGGGCTCAATACATGCGTTTATTAAAGCTTATAAGCGCTAAAATATTTCTTTCAATTAATTATCATTGCTTGTTATATGAGCAAGATATTTTTAATACCTCAGAGAAATATTTTTTCGAAGGAATTTCAATAAATCTCAAATTATTATGAGCATGGTATGAATAATTTGGAAAAACTTATTACACCAGTAAAACTTATAAAAATTGGCAATTCGATTCTGCTCTTTTTAAAAATTTTGATTGCATTGCTGAAAAGCACATATTTTAACAATAAGGGGAAAATATTGCGAAAAAATATTCATGGTTTTATAAAGATTTATTTTTTAATGCTGAAATTAATGCTATAATGTCATTTATATATATCATATTAGTATTTATGCATCAAAATTAAAATTTATTAAGAAATTAAAAACGGATATTAATAGTTCCTTTTCATATTTTTAATAGAAGAACAAATCACTAAGAATGGTTTAAAACCAAATAAAATAAAAGTTTAAATTATGCATAAGATGTTATGCTATTAGCGTATTAAATAACAGTTAACATTAAGTTAAAAAATATAAAAAAACTTTTTTTTCAAAAGATTTACACATTTGAAAAAAAAAATTAAAAAATACTGATTTAAAATGTTGCTCGTGGATATCAAATTGAAATACATATGTATCGGAAAGCTTTAAAACATCGGTCGCGAGATTCCTTTCTGACGCGAGAATTTAAGTTAAAAAAAAAAAAAACAAACAACGAAACTGCAAAAGGCTTTTAAATTCAGAAGCATTAATGTATAATACTAAAGATGCTGGATGAATTGAGCATTAAAAAATGAAAATATAAGCACAGATTGACTGTCATATTTTCAAACATGTTGAAAGAAATTACAAACTAAAAAATGTTTTTTTCATTATTTACGTGTGCGATGGCAAGCAGTACTTTATTTCACTGAAAAAAAGCTCCTAAATTTGTTGGCAGAGATTTTTTAGCAAGAACTTTTTATTGCAATTTCAAGGAAAGAATTCGAAATGAAAACTCGGTTATTATTCATATAAATCCTCTATTCATACAAAAATTTCATATGAAAATCATTTAAAACGCTCAGTTCAGTCACTATTGGTATGAATTAGAGTCCTCGTAAATCAGATACAAATCATTGCACTTAAAAATGTATTTTGAAGTCTAAGCTATAATTACAGTGGAATAATTATCGTTAAAGGCACATAAAGTATAGAGTAATTAATAACACTGGTCTTTTCTTAGCACCTATTAAAATATGATCAAAATTAGTATTAAATACAAAATTGTAAAAAAAGCACCAAACATTTATATTTTGCTCATTTGTAAGTGATGACGTAGACATTAATTTTCACAACAATGAAAATACTGTACATATCATATTTTTTTACATATTACTTTGCTTAAAGGAAATATTTTTCCGTTTTTATATAAAAACCTGATTTTATTTCCCTTCACGCCAGTTATCCAACTTAGACATCACACTATAACTATATTTGATATGTATAGCTGTACTTTTGATATGTTTGTTTTCAATGCCTTTGATATGTTTCTTTTCAATGCCTTTGATATGTTTCTTTTCAATGTCTTTGATATGCATATTTTACCTGGATTGTTCAGCAGTATTAATTGCATTTAATAACGACATGAACATTTATGATGCGTGTCAATGTCTAAAGTTGTTGCATAAATATTATTTTGTCTTTAAAAAGGTTAGTTGTAAATACTATTTTTATTTACAGTGCATTTAAAAAAAATATGCAATGTTTTCATTCCTTATTCGAAAGTAAAATGTAATACAAAACTGATTATCCAGAATGCTTTTAAATCACTGGGTTCAGTTAGTAATTATCAATTTTTACTGAAATTGTTCTTTTTTGAGAAAAGTAAATCACCTTTCGAACCTTCAAAAGTTTCTTTTTATTGGATGAAAATAAGTAATAAGAGGAAAATTTCATCAATCGAAAACTAACTAACAGGCGGCATTTTAATATCAAAAGATTGTAGGCACTTGAACATGAACAAAATTCATATTGAAGGTCTAGTCACTGTACAACGACTACGTATAAAACAATTTTTATAGGCGTTACAGGGGGTTAGAAATCTGGCAGATATAATAGCAACAAATCTCATTATTAAACCACAAAGTTTTGCGTTTGAATCAGCAAAAAACTCAAAATTGATTTTTAGAATATAAGTTTTGTATCTACATTAACACAAAGAACGTAAATTTTGTACCTTAATAAAAAATAAAAAAAAGAAAAGAAACGGAAATATGAATTAGGTTCTTGGGAAAAAAAATATATTGCACCTCTTTTTGTAGAACGCTTAGATTAAAAGTTCACAACATAAATATTGTTCTTCAATCAATTAAAAAGCGTAAACTAGCGATTAACATAAATATCTTGCCTAAAACAGCAGTCGTACATTAGCATTTTAGAATGAGAACAATTTGCCTCACAGCGTTAATTATAAATTTAAACTATAGGTATTACACTTAACTCAAACACGAATTAAAAATAGGCTACTTCAACCGACAAAAAAGCTTAAACTAGCATTTAGAACATATACATTACGTATCAATCAAACACGGAGAAGTCAGAGTTTTAGGATTAAAATATTAGGCCTTTTAATTAGGGCCAAAGTTGAAACCTGGGTTTCAGAATGCATACAAAAGATGAATCCGCAAGTTAAACTTTTATTAATGAATTTCACCCTTTAAAAACTATTTAATAAAGGTAAAATCAAATAAATTTGTAACATTTCAATTATGTTTCAAGCATTCAGGCAATCAGTTTCATAACTTTTTGCACATTTGTTATACATGTACCTCTGCAGTTGACAGAATCGATATTAATGTTTTCTATAAATATTTGAGACAAAAGTAATTTGTTTTGTAGTTTTCTTATTCACAGGAACTGTAGACGTCAACTATATGAATATCTAGTTGTGTTACATCATCAATATATTTCTAACAAAATTCAGAGAAAGACCGGGGCAGAACGAAAGATTGTCATATTACATAAGTGCTTCGGATATTTTTAGTTCAGTGATTACAAGTTTCAACGTTGTTAGTTTTAAAAATAAGATACTTAAAATAAACACCTTGCAGTTATTCACTTTCACTTACAGAAAATCTATTAACAGCAGCATTGTTACAGTGTTTAAAAATTGGAAGAAAAGGAGACGACTCGCAGCGTGATCCAATGTTAAAAATGTTTGCGTTGCCCTTTGAAAAGCAGTGCATTATTTTACTGAGAGTGAAAATATGAACTATCTGCAAATTTAATTTTCTACAAAAATATCGGATCAATTTGTTTGTTTCAGTTACCATTTGCTTTACAGATTTTTTATTCTTGAAAGAACTGGTTTGAGAGTGATGCTGGTTTTGAGCTAAACACCTTATCGGTAGTTACTGCTACACTGTCAAAAACTGCTTTTTTGGCTGTTGTATTAGCTTCATTGGCAATTTGTTTTACATTTTACTTATTCTTGAATCAACTGATTTGAGAGTGATGCTTGTTTTGAGCTTAGTATCTTATCGGAAGTTTTTCCTACGCAAATACACCAATTTAGTAATATTGTCTTAAGTTTCAAACAGATTGAGTTAAAATAATGGTTTTTATGTTATTGTATTAGCTTCAGTTATCATTTGTTTTGCATATTATTTATCCTTGAAGCAACTGATTTGAGAGTGATGCTAGTTTTGAGCTTAGTATATTATCAGAAGTTTTTTTCTGCGCAAGTACATCAATTTAGCTATATTGTCTTATCAGTTTTACATAGATTGAGTAAAATTATGATATTTCGGTTATTGTATTAGCTTCAGTTGTCATTTGTTTTGCATATTATTTGCTTTTGAAGCAACTGATTTAAGAGTGGTGCTAGTTTTGAGCTTAGTATCTTATCTGGAGTTATTGCTACACAAATACATCAATTTAGCGGCATTGTCTTAGCAGCACCAAGTAGAAAAAAAAAATACGGTTTTCAGGTTATTGTATTAGCTTCCGTTATCATTTTTTTTGCAGCTTATTTTTGAAGCAACAAATTTGAGAGTGATGGTAGTTTCGAGTTAATTATCTCCTCGGGAGTCACTGCTACACAAATGAATGAATTTAGCGACATTGTCATAACAGTTTCACCTAGACTGAATCAAAAACTATGCATTTTAAGTTTTGGAATCAGCTGTAATGTTGGCCGACAGAGCTAAAAAAAAAAAAAAAAAAAAAAGCCTCTAGAGTAAGCTTATAGCCAACTTAATGCTAAAAACCGAGCGACTTTAGGGCGTGTTTCTATCTTTTTTAATATTTCAAACGCGATCTAACCGAAATACTCCTGATATATTTGCTTTTAAAAGTAAAATAGAGTAATTTTTAATGCTAATTTTTATGACAAAAAATTGTATTTTTATTTGGATGGCATTAAGCAGAGAAAATTGTTTTTTTAAAAAAAATAATGAGAATACTTCTAAAAATATTTACTGCTATTGAAAGGTATGTAACGTTAAATTAAAAAAAATAATAATAAAAAAATTAACGAGTTTTCAACGATCACTTTTAATTAAAATTTTAAAAAAAATAGTGAAATGAAAATAGAGTTACGAATATAATTTTATTTTAAATTTAGTGTTGAATTATCAATGTAAAATTCAAAAATCGGCTTCTAATATCGAAAGCAGTTTATCTTTTTCTTAAATGAGATATGAATTATTATGATCTGTATTTTTTTTCTTTGTTTTTGTTCTATTTCAACGAAAAATCATTTAAGAATTCCAAGTCAAGAGATTTAAAAATAATATCTAAACCACCTAAATCTTAAATTTTGGCTCTAATTTTAAATTTAAGTGGAAAACAAATTTTTTGGTTGACTTGTTTACAGCAGAGAAATGTCTAAAGCATGGAAATCAGATAATTTCATGAGTTAAATGAAAATGATTAATTTTCATATCTAAAAATATTATTTATATACCTTGCTCTGATGTCAAAAATGTGCGTAATTAAAAAGTGCGAACAAATGTGTTTTGTAACACACAGCATCAATAAGCACCATGTTTAGGTCTTAATAGTATTTTACGCATGTACTGCAAAGTCAACAGAAATATGACAACACACACATACGAATTAAGCATTTGTTATTCATTGGACCACGCTGATATGAAAACGTTCATAAAAACTCGGGTTTCTTGATGACAGTTAACCGTATCAACAAATATATAACACGATCTTGATTCTGAAAGACATGCAACCGGTGGTCAAACTGAGATTCATAAAAGCTTTTTGCAAGATGATATGTTCAGATCTGTACGTGAATGCAGTAAAAGACTTGAAAAAAAAAAAAAAAAAAACATATTTTCTAAAAATTCAGTTAATTGTTTTGTATAGTACTTTATGTAAGAATTTAATCACGATGCAGGAGTGAATTATAACGCAAAATATAACAGAATAACAAAACTACGGAGTGATATTGAACTAAATTCATTTAACCCCTTTATTGTGGGAGGTATTGTTTTAATAGTTTGAATGTATCTTATGTTTAACGTTAACTATATTATTTAAAAGTTAGAGAATACTTATTTCGTAAAATAAAGATAAACAATACATTTTAAGTGTTTAAACAAGGGTGTCGACCTAGGGGGGGGGGGCATAGCGCAGATTGCGCCATTGAAATTTCAGGGGGGGTATTTTGAGGGATATTTTTCACTTTTTTTTAGGGAGGGGGCTCTTTCTTTTGGGGGTTCTTCGTGATATTCAGGGTGGATGCGCCATTGCTCTTAGGGTTGGGACCCCTGGTTTAAAAATTGTTTTAAAAAGCAAATAAGAAAAAAAAAGAATCAATCACATTCATGTTTTATTGAAAAATTATAATAGCACATTAACTGAAATAGCATGGAAATTTTAAATCAATATGAAGTTTTTTTTTTAACTCCTAATCTAATGCAAATTTTTCTCAGGCTTGAATTTGGTTTGAATACATAATAGCCTGAATTGGGCTCCGTTTACACAAGAAAGGGGTTAAACAGCTCTCAGTAGCTGCCAAATTGTAATATGATTCGTTACTACTAATTTATACTTGTCCTAAATTTTCGGAACCTCGTTATTTGCCGACATATTTGTGGTTCAAGTTTATTAATAATTTGAATGAATAATTTCACTTGATATAGCAAACTAAGCTCTCAAAATGTGAAAGTATACTAAATTATAAATAGTTTAAATCATTTTTCAAAACAAATTAATACATCAATGAATGAATAAAGTGTCCATGGGACATTTTGATATGTTTTCATTCGTTTCATTAGAAAATAGATAAATATTTTACAAATTCTGAAAATAGTTGATTTGTTAATTGAATTTCAGTAAATTTATCTCGACTAATAGCACTTATTTTTGTTAATCAACTTCAAGGCACTATATGGCAGAAATTGTGCAAAAACATTATTTTCGCTATTATCAGATAAATACATAAAACTAGAAAAAAAATTGCGTAGAAATAAATCCTAGAATTGTAACTAGTGATATTTCCTTTAGTTATGGACATTAATTTAACTTCTATTATTTAACTAAAAATCAAAACACAAATTTGGGGGTTGATTTTGTGTGCAAGAGGTATTTTTAGATATTAAATCAGCTATTATATTAATTTTCCTGAAATTATTTCGTCGATTTTCCATATTTACAGAACAAATAAAAAAGAAAAATAAATTGGTTGAAAGAGTAAATATAGTCATTAAATGCACGACACATCATTCTATGTTAAAAAGATTCTCTAGAAAGTCTTCACAGCAAAGAGAAGCATAGTTGGTTCAATTTTAGGTATTAAAGTTAAGTCAAAAGGATATCGTACAGGTAAAAACATACCGCAATCACTGAAAATCTTTTTTTGGAAAACATAACAATTAATAAAACTTACAATCGCAATTGCTTCAAAAAGTACCAAATGGGTAATGCCAAACGGGTTTTAGCTTCAAAATCAAGTCATAGATTACTTCAAAATTGCTCTTTGGTTTCTTTTAACCCTTCGGACGGTACATCCGTTTCTTAGTTGAATCTAGTTTATAATTTCAATTTTTCAACAACTGGTAACACTGCGGGTCATTAGGAAGGTGTAATTTTTAGCAATTGACCTCCACATGAAAATGATCTCTCTATTGTGTTTTACTTGCTTTAAACTAGTGAAAACAAAACTACTTATAAATCAATTAACAAGTGTGCGAAAAAGACAAAAAAATCAAGTTACTAGTCTTATAGGTAAATGTTTTTCAAAATGGAAAAAAATGTTCCGTTTAAAGGGTTGAAATGATGCGTCAATTAACGACGTTGGTGCCTTCCTGGACAAGCGGCCAAAAGTTCTAGCCCCTGCAGCTGCCTGCAAGGAGTAAAGGAGGGCGCATGCTCGATTCTCATCTTTGTAACTGGGTGTAATTTCATTTTGACGTACTATCTTTGGCGTGTAGTACTCGCTGTGAAATATGATAAAATGTCGGTAATAATGATAATAAACAACGATATGAAACTATATATTTTATATTTTATACCCTAGATGAGCATGTCATTTATTGCCAAAAAAAAAAAAAAACAGTCTAGAAACTTCAGATCTTTTACCGATAATATTCGTGATAATTATCTTTTCATGCGTCGCTTGAAATTTCATCTAAATATTTTCGTGTAATTTGCATCGCGGGATTTTTTTTTTTTTTTATAGAAATCGATTGCTTTTAAATATTATTTTGCATCATCAACTCAGACTAGTTTCCAACGAATGGCATGAAAAGCTATGAGTTGATAGCTTCTGGGAAACTGCTTTTATCATTTATTAAGTTTTTTGTTTTAATTTCTATAAACTATATTTTAGGATCGGGATAACTGTTCAGTTAGCGCGTATGGTAGTTATCTCCAACTTTAAGTATAAAACTCATTAAAATAGCCGAGTTAGCACTGACTAATTATTGCGATAATAGAACGAAAAAATATAACGTATACAACAAAATATAATGACCATTCAGGAATAAAATACGTTTGAATATCTTGAAAATATTTTGAAGGGAAAGGTGCTGATTTTTTTACATGTATAAAATTGAATAGTTCTTATACAATCTGTTAACAAAAAATGGGCACATTAAGCTTTTAAATAGCCGTGTTGTCACGTAAAATAACATGTGTCAACACATTTTAGAAATGTATCAGTCATAATTCCGTTTAGTTTTCCTTTAACTTCTGAAATGGGCATTGTTTTTATTCTTGTTGAGGCGCTTCATTTTTAAATGCTTCCATAAAGAAACACATATAACAGGATATATAATTATTCATGATAAACTTTAGGCCCAGATTAGTAAAATCTTTTTTATTTTAAAAATAATTTTTAATTTTTATAATAATATGGCAAAATTAAATTTAACATACACACATAAAAAAATTAAGTTGTCTAAACTACTATAGGCTAAAACAGGATTGAAAAAAAAATAATAAAACAATGTTTGAATGGTTAGTCCAAAATAGACAAAAAAGAAGAAAGGAATGATCTAATATATTATCTTATTGGCTTTGTCACCTTGAGACATTTAACGTTATGGTAGGCGTACTATAAACGATTGTACACAAAGAAATTTCAGCATAGATTACTTTTAGGCTTTGAAATTCAAAAAGCTCTCTCAGGCGGATTATTTTACTCCAGGATATTTCTCGTACATAAAATGTTTATGCAAGCTTTTTTCGTCTGTTTTGACCACCGATTGTAACATTTTAACCAGAATATATCAGCAGCATTTTATATAAGATAATGTAAATATAAACATCTCACAATCACAATCTCATATAAATGCGTTGTCGAAGAATGCTCAAAACCTTGCTACGCTGATAAGAGTATTAAGATCCAAATGCAATGAAATTTTTGATAGTTAGATTTGGTAGAGTGGAAATTTTGGGCAATTTAAACATTAACAATGATATGTATTTGATTAATTTCCACTCAACCATCTAAAAAACTTTCAAAAATATCATTTAATTTATTAATATGATCTATAATAAGCCAACCAAATAAATTAAGCTGGCTACCCACGGATAGTAACAGACAGAAAAAAAAACTCGCTGTTCAAGCTCTGCATTTGTGAACTATTTTCCATGTTTTGCTGTACAAACAGTACACAGGCGCACAACTTAAGTGACGGTATGTTTGCTGCTCTTGCTTCCGGTGTGATGTTAAAAGTAGTATACAGTATTTTCACCATACCAAAAGTTTTAAAAGTATTTATTCTCGTGCTAAAAAAATGAATTTTGTCCTTTTTGCGATAACCAGAATAGTAGCCTGCCAATTTGGCATTATGAGATATTAGTTATCAACCCATTCAATGACTATAAAATTCTTTTTATTACATTTTATTACTCCGCTATTACTTTTCAAGCTAATTGCTTTAAGGTGATAAGCAATATTTGGAGATAAATTTAGCAAATTGTTTCTGACAGCTAAATTTCTAATTGAGTCTACTAAAGATTTATCTAGTCGGATTAAACACAATTATTTTTTAAGGAAAACATAAAGGGAAGTTCAATAGAAATGTTAAGTTATCTAATGTGAAAGACGGACTTACATTAGTCACAAGTTTTTCATGTATGAATTAAAGCTCATTGTTAAAAAAACATGGAGTGATTTTTGTGAATAATCTACAGATGAAATTTCAACGTTTTGTTTTTCGAGATGTTCATTAAACTACACGTAAACTAGAAAAAAAGGAAGTACCTCTTATTCTCTTTCATATCCTGCAGTAACAAGATTAAGAGCATTCGTCTCAATGTTTACACAATACAGAGCAAAAAAGAGATATGTCTTAGTTGAGAGTAGAAGAGGTAACATTGACCTGTACATAAATAGACTAAAAGTCACTCCTCAGGCCAGCCAAAATCTCTGCCAGCTGCCCTGAAAAACATCCTATTGTATGGAGCGTAGAACTGCCGAAGTTTATGAATGACCTCGTCAGATACCACCGGGTGCCTCCGACCTTTGCTTTCATTCAAACACTTCTCAGTCGTTTCATTTCTCACGCAATAGAATCCTTTCGTTTTATTGTAAAAAAAATTATCTTTGGAAATTCTGTGCGCAATGCCGAGGAACTCTTCGATCCTCTGGACTTCAGGAAAAGGATCTCGGATGAGGTCATCCCCATCGACAATATGGATTTGTCGTCTGGGGAACACGCGGTGCCACCTCTCGAAGAAGATCGAGTACATGCTGATGCGGACAGCTTTGTACCCTGTGTTCACCTGACCGTTGGGGTTCAGCACCAGGTCCTCGAACGAAGCCAAGGCTTTGTCTTTCCTAGCCTTGTTGGCTGCCAATTGGGCGTAATCGGATATCAGTCTGGTGACAGGGTCTCGAACAATTAATAGCAATCGTATACTTTCGTTCATTGCTCTTATGCGTGTTGGCGCTGATTCAGTGATAAAATATGCAGGGCTTTTTTCGATAGTGATTTGATCTGGAAAAGAATAAGGCATTCTTCTGCGGTACCATTCTAAGCCTAAGCTGTATTTGTCATCCTCGTCGAAAAAGTGCACCTGCAAAAAAGGAAAAAAAAAAAGAAAAAAACTCAATATTAATCATAGAATAGAAAAGCAAACAAGAATTTTGTGTACCCTAGTTCAGCATCTTTGAAGCAATATCATACATAATTGAACACATATCGCGCAAAAATGCATACACTTTGCAATAGTCTCACTACGGGGGAAGAGCTGGGCCCTCCAACATTAGTCTGGAGTATGATACCCAAAGCGAGTTTAAGAGTTTATAACAAATATAAATACATTTAATTCTGAAAAATAATCCCAATATATCTAAAAATACGTTTAAATTTCAACGAAAATAAAGCACAGTATTGCGAGGAGGGAGCTTTTACACATGCGTCTGGGACTTATTTTACGTAAAATGCATTGGTAATGTATACAGTCGAATCTCGACTAACGCGAGGGAAACGTTACAAGACCACTCGTGTAAGTCGAAATTTCGCGTAACGGAAAAGAGTATCTATAAGCATTTTTTATTACATAAGGCGGAGTGTTGTACCTTGGGACACTTTTCATGTTTTGATAATTAACGTTAATTATTTGAATCAAATTTAAAATCTAAAAGTCACATTAAAATAATCCAACATATTTCTATGCAATACATTTTTTAAAATTCAGACATTTTGAAAATGAGATATTGCCAACCATTTAAAGTAAGAGTTCCAAGCTGTCCCAAGGTACAGCATCCTATTGTACCTTGGGACACATCCTGCAGAACTACGGGAAAGTCTTCATAATTCAGGAAACAACCATATACTTAAACCAATTTTGCACCAAAAGAAAAAAAAAATCATGGTAATGAATTAAATCACGAATAATGAATATTGAATTATGAATAATGGATTATGAATAATTATCTAAAATTAAATGTGTTGAAAAGATTACATAAGATTAGAACATTGCTTCATGTTCCTAAACATACCTTAATTATTAAGAACCATGCATATGTTGTACCTTGGAATGTGTTCTAAGGCACAATATGTTTGGCTGTCCCTATGTACAACCACCACGTGGTTTAAGAAAAACCAAAATGGTGGTTAATCTAGATGCACTACCATTATTTTCTCACAACCAAAATATTTAAAGTACTTCTCTTTTATAACAAAATAAAATTCAGTTGATTAAATTTAAAAATACAAAGACAGAAAATGAAATAAAAAATGAAGAAAATATTTACTTTGAGGTTATGAAATTTTCTTTCTCCCACAAAATTGTCAACTTTACTCATTTGATGCTGATTTTCACTATTCTAGCACCGTTTAGTAATGAAGGTTACAATTAGAGATTACAAAAACATGTTTGCTAAAAATAGATTCTTAGGAATTAGGAGTGTCCAATACCCAATTAATTTAGACATTTTTAAACAGCCCTCAAACTGGTTTTGATCATTTCTTCCCTATAATTATATTACCCTTTCTTCCACAGAGAACTAAATTTTAAACATATTTCCAAAAAGGCTGCATTAATCAACATAAAGTATACTGTTACGACGGACAAAATTCATGATCAACAGGGGTGCTGCACACTACTAGTATAATATTGTACAGTAGATACAATAGTTATATTTATAACTTAAGAATTGAAGATGATGATTTATGCTGCGCAATTGTTATTCTAACATATTTTTAAAGAGTTTCTTCACATTTACTTTTACAACGTTTTCATCTATGGTGGCATCCCCTCTTTCAGAGTCTCTAAAAGTCACAATACAGAGCATCCTCAAATTTCATGCTTTTTGCCTTTTGCTTAGACACTACTCTGCGAGCTTCATGTTGAAACTAAGTTCTAAACCATTACGGTTTACTTTTTCTTGACTTATAGTTGTACGTTTGAAAGATTCACTCCCCATAACTAATTGTCGTGCTACCTTCGATCCACTTTTTAGTTGTTCAAGCGTATCAATCGTCGCCTTTTCATAAATTGTCTCAAACTTTCTCTTTTTCTTTCCATCTTCAAACTTTAGGTGGAACAGCGCACTTAGGTGCCACAATATTTCATCACCTTCCATATTCTGAATTTTTAAAAAAAAATGAACGAAAAATGTGTGTGAAGTGGTTATTTTTATACACACTAACAAATGCAATATTTCGACCAGTGTAGTGTGGGAACTTGCGTCGCCAGTGAAGCTAAAAAGATGGAAGTACATTCACGAAACCAATACTTAGTAGTCAAGCACCACGATTCCCTTCTGATGATTTTCCTGTTGCGGGCGAGGAATTCGCGTTAGCTTTAAAATTCATTACTCATGAAAAACTCGCGTTGTATCCATTTCACGTAAATCGAATCGCGTAGTGGGAGTCGACTGTACTACTGTTTTGTGATTAAAACTTTCGCTAAACTATAAAAATAAAATGAGTTTTCATGTAGAAAATTACGCAACATCCTCAAAAAGTAACACAGCATTTTGAATAATCCAAATCTTTTAGTTCTAATTATATCGCATGATAAAGCAGTCGAATTTCAAGTCCAATTTTTGGCTTGAGCTGCAGTACTGCGTGTGATTACCCTACTCGATTTAACTTCACTTGCATCGGCCTTAATAATCCCATAAAATTATGGAAAGTGGGACATTCAATAAAAAACAAGTCATTAAGGGACACTGGTTAGAGATGTTTTGTAGACTGTTACAGCTATTTGGATGCAATTGACCAAAGCCTTTTTCACGGGGTCTCAGTTTGCAAAACAAAGTTTTGTTTTAAATGGCCAAGAATAAAAAAATATCGCTTTATAAAGGGATTGTGCTATTTGGTAAGTTAAAATTTAAACATAAATTTTCATTTAGGAACCTAATTGCAAAATGTTCCGATAAATCCAACATTACACTTTGATTAATACAAATTTTAAACCTTTTGCAATTTGTTTTAAACAAACAAAATAACTATCACAATAGCCTGGACGAGTTAACATGGAAGCGATCGGGCATCCGGTCGGGTATCAGATCACTTCAGTTGACCTGGTCAATAACACATCTGCTGTTGTAATTGTACTGGGATAAAAAACAGTCATGCGCTGAAGACACTGGTAAATGTGTTGAAACGAATGTACTGGTTTAATAGAGTAAGCACTGCTCGAAGTTACTAGCAGTGGCACGAGTTTACATTATCACAAAACAAAATGATTTTTATCTGTCTAATTTCTCAGCCAAAATGGACGAGAGAACTTCAAAAAGTATAAATGAACAGCCTATTTTAGAGTCCATTCAAGTTCTTTTAGCAACTGAAAAATGACGAAATTAGAAACATAAATATAACTTAACAAGTTGCCGCCGCATAGTTAGGGATAAGGCAGAATTTCAAGCAGATACTGAACAGCTAATTATTTCTTTCATCTTTATACCAATGCTTTAATCTTCATTTTCGAATTTTTGGACTCAGTTTCTTAATGCAGTTTTTTTCCTTGAGCTCTTTTATAGATATTCCAGGCTAAAGAGTTCAAACAAAAGCAAAATTACAATCTCTGAAGGCTGAAAATGAGCTGTTTGGTACTATCAGTATAATTGTTTCACTAGAAACAAGATTTTTTCCTTTTTTTATTTTGATTGAAACTAATTTTATAGTTAATAAAGCTTCACTTCACCTAGCATCTATGCGCAACATATAGTATCTGGTATTTTTCCGTTATTTAACCTTGGTTTAGATATGAGAGATATTATCAAGAGAAGTATTAAAAAATTAAGGCTACCAGAGCGAGTGGCTCAAGCTAGTAATTTAAGTAGAACATCTATTGTCAAACCACTACATGCTCCTAAAATACGCAGTTCATACACATATCTGCATAAGTCAAAGCAACATTTCTTTTATTGATTAATATTTCATAGTTGAAGTTTAAAAGAAGCAATGTCTATAGCAGCTCATTATAAGTGTGAAAAAACCGTAAATATATCAATAAGGTGAGAAGTTTCACGCGAAAAACGTTGTTTATCGATAATATGCTAATTATTAAATGATTCGTTTTGAATTCAGGTTTACGGAATTAATGAGAAACCGTCTAGACAATAGGTTTTCTAGCCTTTGATTTCACAAGTCTCACTACGCAATCGTCTAGACTGAAGCAACGTTTCGCCTAAATTTAACTTGAAACAATGCCGATGAAATAAAAAGACGTTTATTTTGTTGGATATACTATGAATAATTAAACCACGAGAAAATCAAAATCTATTTTGAAAGCATAAAAGTGTGGATAATTTTAGCGTGCTAACTGCATAAATTAAACAAAAACACTCAGACATTTCAAATTTTGAAATAGATCAATTAGGAATTCTTTTTTCATAATGTTTAGTAAGCATTTTTGCATTAAATCACTTTGATTTTTATGCGTTTATCATAATCTGTTGTCTTCCATAATTCATACAATAACTTAGCTTTCTTTTGTTGTGCAGCCTTTGCATTTTAAATAACTAACAAAGAGAATCATTTTATGTGAATGTAGTATGGAGTAGTTTTTAAATATAAATCTTAACACCTGTTTTTGGCTGTTGCAATTTTTCCTTTGTCTCTCTTTGTTTTAACATTCTAAACTTAAACTAGTTACATAAGAAACCACTTACATGCGTTGTTTGAAGCGATTTCAGAAAGAACTGACTGATGGCCACCATTTTGTGAAGTTTGAGTTTTTCATTTTTAACACTCAACTTTTGCATCTGTGTTTTGAAGCGTTATTGCACCTTAAAAGATTTTTCTTGTAATTATGTTATGGATTATACTGGGGAACAAATTTATGTTTGTTTTCTGTCGCATGAAAGTCTTTAACAGACCCTAGAAGTTTCCACTTACTTGATTTCAAATCTGAAATTTGAAGCTACTGTTTTTATGCAATTTATGTAATAATATAGTCTATAGCAATAATTTTGAAAATTCACGCAAGCAAAAAGTTTTACCTTTCGGAATTCTAATCGTTCGGGGGAACAGAGATCATGAAAGGGACTGCTAATTTTGTATGGTTAACTAAAATAATGTTAGCAAGAAAAATTGGAGCTACAACTCCTATCGTAATACTCGATCCGCTTTTTGACTGATATCACAGCCTAAGCTTCTATCATGCATCGCAATGGCGGTTATTATGAATAGCAGCAAGTATATTTCTACTGTGTTATTTTATAAACCTATAAGCTCTTTATCAACTTGTGAATGCAGAAAAAAAAAATACATAAACTAAACTGAAAATGCCATTTAAAAAAATCTGTAGTTTTTGAAGCAAAACAAATTGCAGATTTGAAATCATCATACCCGAATGTCAGATTGAGTTCTTGTATAAATGCAACAAAAAAATTCTCTCCCTTAGGTCTTCGAATGTTAAACGCTGTTTTGAACCGTTATCTCATGATCTAATTTTACTTCCATAAATTAGCAAGAACTTCCGTCCAGAACTAAATGAGCTTAGTTTCCTGCATACCAGCATCGATTTTCTAACATCAGATAAATCTCTGTCAACCGGCTTAGGGGTCAAATTATTCAAATATACCTTTGGAAAGTAGACTTTTCCAAAGGTATACACTTTTGGGATAAATATACTTTTGGGAAATTGTAAACTGATTTCAGAAAGACAAAATAAGTCTCTTTATGCAAAATGAAAACTATTTGCTGATATGAAATTCAAGTCAAATTAATTTTCTCAAAGAACGATGAGTTATGTTGCAATGAATGTCAACTACTGAATGCCTATGTATATAAAAGAAAGTCGTGTTTGTTACACTATTTATAACTCAAGAACGGCAGAACCGATTTAGCTGAAAATTGGTGGGGAGGTAGCTTAGAACCAGGAGACGAACATAAGATATTTTTCATCCCGTTCGAACGCGTTCCCGAAATATTTGTAATTGCAAATTAAATGTTTAATTAATTGTTTAGTTATAGGAATTCCTAATAGATGGCGGAGTAAGTTAACTCGAGAGGGGGCTGGCCAACAGTGTTGTGGTCAGCTAACTGATTTTTAAATGCGTTTTTTTTTTCGATATTCAGGTACATAATTTGATTTTGTAGAATTTTTCTATTGAGTTTTGTTTTCCTTATTTCTACAACGTTTCTTTTTGTTCTTATAGTTGAAGATATTTACTTATCTAAGTAAATAATTCATTTGTCGTATTATTCAATTGAGATTGTTCTTTATAACAACTTTATTATAATATTGTTTATTTAGCGAAACATTTTAAGAAGAAACACAGAAAAAAAAACCACTTCACTCGCTAAAGTGCAGGGTTACGGTAGCGTGGTAGCTTGAGGAGTTAAGCGATGAACTACACAGTTGAAGGATTATTTTGAGTTTTAAAGCTATTGTTAATCTTTTTATGTGTTTTGGAGAATAGTTTTAAATTCCCAAGAGACTCTAATAGGTTTTTGAAAATGTGTGTACGCATTTTAATAGAAGAAACATGATAATTTAACATCAGAAGGGATGTAAGGGATCGCGGATTTTTTTTAAATCAACGGACTTCCTTTAAATACTTAACACGGGCATCGCCTTGCGGGTACTGCTGGTTTTTAATAAAAACAAGCTAAATCCAAGAAATTTGTTCAAAAATTTTCTAATCTTGATTAGTTCAAAATAAATAAACAAATTTCTGACCATTAATGTAAGAACCATTTCAATGCAATACACTTAGAGATTAAGAGATTGAAACAAAGTGAAGTGAGTTAAACGCTAACGATTCTATGAAGAAAAGAAAGTTGAACTTGCGATTGTAAAAACTACCAATGCGAGTAGCAGTAACTTTATTTTTTATAATAAGAAGTAGAAAATTTCTTTAGTTCAATCTAATAAAACAGCACCTGAAAATATTTAAGATAATCAGTTAGCACTTCGTGTTTCAGAGAATTATTTGTTGTCGAATAATCCACCACATTCTTTTGAGCTTAGAAAAAAACATCGGTTGTTTAATAGACGTAAAAGGAAGTAGTGCGGGTTCCACATTAGATTTTCTTTTGAAATATGGTGAAGAATTTCTTCGAAAACAAGCAAAAACCTCAACATTTAAAGAGAAAGAGCAAAAGGAAAAAAAGGAAGCTTCCTGTATTTTCTGCCCTAGAATGCTAGATGAGTAATTATTTTTGTGATTCCTTGTAGCTGCATAGTTGAACGAAAAACTATTTCTTAAGTATAAGCGCAAGTATAAATTTTTCAGTTGACATTTGCTAAATCATAGCTTCATAAATTAACTAATCATTTCATTGAATTAGTTTTAATTGGTTAAATTTTTATAAATTTAGTTTCTTATTTTTCTTTTAATATTAATTAATCTTTTATTAAAATCATTTAGTTAATTAATAATAAACGTCATTATTGATTGAACTATGTAAAATCATCAATGATTATTCAGACAGATTAACTAGCAATAAGACGCCTAAAGAAACCAAGCACTGGAAATTATCCTACCTTGCCTGATATTATTGACAAAATGAGGAGTCAAATGTGTTAAAAAATTCTTAGTGAGCTATCTTTTGACTATGGACAGCAACAAAAAGTTGTAATGTATTTAAATAAAGTCAAGTTCTTTAAAAGAAATATAAAGCATTAAGTATTTTTAATCATTATAGATATTTGTGATGGTTTTATATCTATCTTTTAGCTATGACCATCTTATCCCACCCCCGGTTATAAATATATGTAACCCGGTTATACTTATATGTCTCTTATATAAGAAAATGTGATATATAAAACTATTTAAACCAAATTTTCACTTCCTAAAATTCAGTGTAATGTATTCTTTATTAATTTAATGTAAAATAACAGTAAAAAAGGTTGAAGTTTCCAGAGTTTTTTTTCCTTTTTTATTATTTACCCAAGTTGAAAAACCTTTATTATATAACCACTTCTACCTGATCGTATAGATCAATACCTGATCATAGAAATTCAAAGAAGCTAAGTAGTATGCACTGCTTTTCAACTACACTTTTCAATATTATTGGGATATGAAACATCAGTGAGAAACTTTTTTTGAGCAAATTTTATACAAAGGGAAGATAAGTTACATAGTCATTTAAAGAAAAGATTAAAATGTTCGTCTCCGTTAACATTCTAATATTAAATGGCTATTTTATTTAAATGAAGAAATTTCACGATAAAAATGTTTCACATCTGTTCATAAATAATATTAATTGGTTTAAAAGACGGAGTAACATTACTAAGTGCAATAGATTAAAATGGGGAGTCAAAGCCATTGAACTAACAACAAGACCACTTATAGAAGTGCATATTTTTATGATGAAGGGTACTGAACAGATTTTGAGTACATTAGACTTGACATTAAAATGTACCTCCGCATTGTAATTACCCTGGGTGGAAATAGTCGTTATGTCGTTTGATTATTGTTATTATTATTACTTATTGAAACTGGAAATTCTGTTTTGAATGATTTTTTTTTTGCAATACTGCAATTTGTATAGCATGTTCCTCTTGTTTTTGTCCACTAACATATTGAGAAAAAAGAAGTGCATGAATTCAAAGTATTCAAGATAAAAAGAAAGGTTAGTGGTTGGAAGTTAATAATGAAGTATGATTCTTAACATTTTGTGAGGATATCATTTCTTTACTGACATAAATGTTTTTTTTTGGAATGAATTATATTTTGTTCTCAAAAACTATACTTCAGTTCTTGAATTTCAAATAATGCGGGGCCAGAGACAAGAGAGAGAGAGAGAGAGAGAGAGAGTAGTCTTTAAAAATCGATAGTGACATGCCTGAAAGTAGGCCCCTTTAGTTCTTTTAAAATCAATTTATGTATTGATTTTTCAACGTCTGTTAAATTCGCCCTTTGGTGTTATTGATTCATTTTTTCAACTTAAGTGGACTAATTGGTGAATGGTGACCTTAATAAGTGATTGGGAATTAGTCGCCTCAATAGATATGTGTCGCATGTTTCTTGGAATGTTGAAAAAAAAAAGCAGGCTTTTAAAAATTTTCTATTCCGTGCAGATATAAAAAAAACTTATAATTCTTGGAATGTATAGGTTATTGTATCTCAGTAATAACTATTATTTTTCTTTCACATGTACGTCCCTTAATGGTGGCACGTGGAAGACTGGATATTGTATCGGCGGAATAGCATAATGCAGCCCCATTAGAAAGAAAGACAGATAAAAAGATCCTTTAGCTAATTAATAATAAATTGATTTCCTGAATTGTGTAGACTCAGAGTTCAGTGATGGTTCTGCGTTGACTAGTATAGTAGCCCAGTCAATTTCTTCTACTGACGTTTCTATAAGCTTGGGCCACTGTGACTGGATTAATGCATTTCATGCTTTTGTTTGCAACGTACCTCTAAAAGATTCTTGCTGTCAGTCGAATAGCTTACCATTACTTAAAAGTATCTTACCTCGTCCGATGCTTTTTGAATGGATGGATGCAAATTGAGGAATTCCAAGAGAGCTCGGGTTCCACACTTTCGCACGCCAATGATGATGCACTGAGGAAGACGCCGCTTCGTTCGAGGGAATCGAACCCGGTCTCGCAAACTCTCCACCGCTTCATCTAGACACAAATTAGCATTGTTTAGGGGACAGTGGACATTGCTAACAACTAATAACACAGTAATAAGGCATTAAAAACTGATTTCTAAATTTTCAATGCGGATGAATGAACTTATCATTGTTTTTTTCAAACTGATTCGCAAAATAGAAATTTTTATTTCTAGTTGTTATTATACAAGTTCGATTAATGTGTTTCCCGCTTACTTTGAAGCTTCTGGGTAAGACATAAAAGTAAAACTATACTATCCAATTTTGCACGATTTAAGTTACAGTAATTTCTCATAACTCTATCCCAGAAGTATACGACTGTCTTCCAGAGAATTTTTTATCCTTAATTATTTCAATTTCAAACAGAAAACATATATTCTTAAACAATGTTTCTCGTTTAAAAGTATTTATGGATGCAGTTCGATCATATTAAGCTCAAAAATATTTATTTGTAGTTGCTACTAGTAAAAACGAAGTAAATATTCGAAGCGTGGATGACTTTTTTCAATGTTTTTCAGTGGGATATTCAGTTAATGCTCAGAAAAGGGTTGTCCTTGTTGTAACTTGGTCGGTTTATAAAAGAAATTGAATGTCTTGTTCACCGGCGACGATATTGCCACATCTAAAATAAAATATTATAAGAAATCGGGGTTTTAAGCAACACTACACTTTAAAAAAATTATGTAGCCTTACTCCGTAAATGCGGTAGCAGCATCCTACACTTAGTGTAACCTTATTCCGTAGGCTAGCTTCCTTCATAGCAATGGAGTAACTTAACTGATAAAACTGGTGTAACGTTATGAGCGATGCGTAACGTTACACTAGTTTTATTAACTAAGTTACTCCATTGCTATGGAAACAGCTAACTGCCACCGCTTTTACGGAGTAAGGTTACACATTTTTTTTATATTGTACTTTTAACAGATTTATTCTTAATGACTAAAACATGAGCAAAACACGCATGATGTTATACTTACTGGTTAGTTTTTGAAGTTGAAATTAATAGTGTGTGGTCATAGCTTGAATTTTTCTAAATTTTAAAATCTAAGCGATTATCGGCAATAAGCGGTGTATGTGCACATTTTGATGCAAGAAAACTTGATGTATACTTGATGCAAGAAAACTTAATACAACTTTTGGTATTGAAAATATGCTGTTTTAATTTTAATTTTGAAAATATTTTTGTAATTTATTACCAAAATGAAGCTAAAATTGCACTGCTACTGTAGCCGGTTTCATGATGTAAATGAGAAAAATTAACTTGATTATTAACTGAACACGATACCCTTTCCATAATAGTTGATTGAATTTAATACAATTAGCGGAAATTGGAAACTTTTCAAAATAAAAATTTCGTTTTATGTATTTAAATTTACGGTAAACAATTCTGATCATAGCCGCACAATGTAAAACTAATATGTGAAGCAAAAAAAAAAAAAAAAAAGGAGGAAAAAAAGAGAAACGAAAAGACTCATAAAAAATCTGAAATCTCAAAAATGAAGACAATATTTGGTAGTATGATGCTGAAGTGGATTTAGACGGCAGAAGTTTTGCTGTATGCAGTTTCCTGTTACCCTGATGATAAAACTTCAGAAAAATAATGTGAATTGGATTTTAAATTAACTTTCTAGTTACATAACTTGTTGTTAACATAAAAGCAATTAAAACATTTTTGTCCACTGTCACCTGGTGTTTCTTACTTCGCACCTGGTTTTGGCGAGCACGTTGCCGAGGCTTTCAAAATATCAATTATGGTTATTTTAAGTTATGGAATGGGAAGAAAAAGTACAAAAAGAAACAATGGGGGAGTAATTATTTCATAGCAAAAATATAACTTAACTCACTGTTGCCGAGAAGCAAAATATGTATTTTCCCCCAGAAGTTGTTAGCAGGCTTTTATCACAGTCAAGAGTAATTTGTTCAATACGTTATTGGCTTACCGTTTTCCTTATCCTGGGAAGATCAGTCATCTAAAAGTTTTCTTGGGGGGGGGGGCAAAGAGTTACTACATATTGCAGTAGAAACTCTCGAATTCGGAAATGTGAAATTCGGAAAATTCCTAAATTCGAACATGCTGAAACCCTGAGGATTTCAAACTGTGGACCTAGTACTGTATAGGAAAAAACAAAGGGAGTGGATTCAATTATGTTTCTGATATCGGGGGAGGGGGGGGAGGTCACCGTCAGATCCCTAAAATAAAGTGCCTGTTCTGGGGACTTATACAGTGGTTGAATCACTGTCTTTGTAAGCATAGGTCTATTTTGAGTAGATATATCTCATTAGTAGCAGTTTCAAAACCTTTATAAAGATTGGTTCAAAATGAAAATTAAATATTCAATTCTATACGAGAAAGCAATGAAAATGTTTCTCCCAGTCAAACAAGATTTTTTTTCTTGATGATGTTAATGAAAGATAGAAAATTGCTTTTGGTTGTTTCCTCACTTCAATCCAGCTTGACTAATTTATAAGACACAATTGAAAAGCTTATTAAGGCAGATTAACAGTAATCTTCCAGTTGTCAATATATGCCACGTAAACAAAAATTATAGACTGAACTTTATAATAACTAGAGGACGGATTTTTTTTTTTTTTTGTTACAACACGCAATCATTTTGTTGATTGTTCTTTTCATAAATGAGATTGTTTTCACAGTGCTGTTTACTTGTGCAGGGTAATTACTGTCCGATCTTTTAACGCGAAACCTTACTCGAATTTGCGCATGCGTCAGATCTCTTCTGATTTTATAAAAACAGGGGTGATAGCAAGAAGGAAGAAACGAGCAAGCAAAAACTGAATGCATCGGGAAGTGCGCTTGCTTAAACCTTCACCCCTTTTTCAATTGGAGCCGTTCGCAGCTACTAGTCGCGAAGTTCAAGAACAGACAGTACAAGACCAAGTTATTTCAACAGTTAAATATCAATCTGAGAAAATGATATCAAAGTCCGTTTAATGTAGTAGTTCTTTAATTACGTTTCTTGCAAAATTGATTCGCGATATTTTTTAAAAAAGTTTCCAAAAAAAAAAAGATTTGAAATCCGGCATCAGCATGGTGATGTGGGGGTAGCTAAGTTTTCATGAAACAGTATGCTTAACCCTTTCGGGAGATTTCCTACTTGACTTCTTCGTCCATGTCTCTTTTCCATAAACGTGTTTGAATCAAAACTGCTTTTTAGTTCGAGATATGCTTCAAGTTTTCAGAAAGTTTTTTCCTTTTTGAAGTATTAATAAATTATCCTCAAATAACAAACACACATTTTTTTTTGCTAAATCTATGTCGGAATTCTTTTTTAATAAAGTTAAAGCAGATACGCCCTTTAACTCTGTGTTTATGAATGATTCAAACTTCCCGGAGAAGCTTATGACTTTTTCACTGTTCAAAACATGCCTTTGTAGAAAAAAAAAGGAAAAAGAAATTCTCCACATGTTTCAACACACTACACTGGCGTGGGCAGGTAAAGGTCACCGCCTGCAAATTTTTCCTTTTTTTGAGCAACCACATTGCTCATTGTTCTCAGTTTGATTTTGCGTCCTATGATTTTATTTTCCACCCGCCTCCCTCTGCAGCACCACCGTCGACCGGCTCCTCCCGATGCTGTTCCTCTAGCGAAAACAGTCTCCAGGTTGCGTCCATATCCTACCCACACACGCATACATACACATACCTACAAACTCACACACCTACACGCAAACACACACCTACACACATACACGCACTCCTACACACACATACACGCACTCCTACACACACATACACACACTCCTACACACACACACCTACACACACTCATGCCTGCACACAGACACAAACACACGCCTACATACACACACATTCGTGATTGCGAAAAACATAATTTGAATTCCAGAGGTCAAAATTCAAATTAATTTTTATTTATTTATTTTTGGTTTTTTTGGCATCTATTGTATGTTAGTTTTATCGTACATACTTCTTTATTTGGCTTTCATTACAAATTTTTAAAAAAGCGCGAAAAGACGTTTAATTCCAAAATTTTCCTATTGTAAGTATTGAATCCTAAACGCGTTTCTTCAAATATAAAGATAACTCATTTCTTTAGATACTGCCGTTTACCTGCTCTCGGTACATGTGTCCAGAAAGCAATGGCAATGAGCCGATTGTGGTGCCACATGAAAAGTGGATTTCCTTTAGAATGCACCAGTTCTAAAAAAAAAAGCAACAGCCGATATGCAGCCAAGTTATCAACATAAAATTTTTGCTTTGAGCACAAAGCAAATCCGCCTTTTAATTTTGGATTTCACAGTTGGCACTGCCGGCCACCTTGTCTAGTGGTCAGAGAATTCTGACTGCAATGGGTAGGTCCCGGTTTCGAATCCCGGCTCGGGCATGGATGTACTTTCTCTCTTCTGCCCTTATCCTTTCTTTGTGTGAATGTGTTATTATGCTGTGAATGGTTGCCTACCATATAAACGGATCCTTATGGCATGTGTGTACTGTGGAAGTCAAACTTCATACCAAATTACGGTACAGAGTTGGAAAAGGGAAGCAGCGCACCCCTAATTGCCGGCCTAGCTGGCACACGACAATAACAACAGCCGTTGGCTCTATTGTTGAGTTTGTACTAAATTTTAAATATGAACAAAATTGTTCAAATGAAAAAATGAACTTTGCGAATGAGGTCTCCTTTTCTCCAACAACCTTATACCGACCAATCCCTTTACCAACAGCCCTGCCATAACAACTTTTTACCGTGATGCTTAGGATTGACACGTAGAACAGAGCAGTAATGATAAAATCTTCTTTTGACCCAAGGTGAGATCTTCCGAACGAAAGGGCTCGAAATACATTTCCCTATCTTATTACCCTAATTTCATTTTTATTATTTTTTAAATTTATATTTATTTTATTTATTTTTCACTTTTTATTTGCTTTAAGCAATAGTTTCGCGCTACATAAAGCCCTGTTTCGCACTTATATCTCCTTGCTTTATTTTTTCGGGAAACAAAATTTACTTTAATTGTACAGGAGAGAAAAGAGAAAAAAAAATCATAAAAAACGTAATACTAAAAAAAGGTAGATGGAAAAGAAATAGGAAATTAAGTCAATAAGCAAAATCAGAATAACGTTCTGGGTATATTTAAATATGAAATTATGCCACATTTTTTATGCAAGAGAACTGTAACACATTTAATCAAAACCACATCCCGAATGCAAAAGAAAAAATGTAATACGAAATTCATGTTTATTTTAACTGATTAAATTGGAGAGTGTGCATACTTCTTCGTTTTGAAAATAAATTTCAATTTTCGAAACTAAAAGAAACCAATTACATAGTCGAAACAAAGGTTTAAAAATATTTGCACATAACATTTTTTTTTTCAGTTTGCATGTTGTAAGATTAAACAAAACAAAAGGAAAGAATAAGACAAGTGTTTTTATCTTAATTGTAAATTATTACCATTTTTGCAATAAAATAAATCCTACTTATCAATGAAAGTTGTATGCATTATTCTTAGAGTTTCTGAGAATTTTTTTTTTTTTTTTTTTTTTTTTTACAGCATAAGAAAACGGAACAAAGTGACGAAAATCATGTTTATTTTTTCCACAGCCTTAGCGTAGATATATCTTTATTCTTGTTAGTTATACTGCAGCGCAAAGTTGAACTCTTCTGTTTATAGTACATTATAAATTTCAGTCATTTTAGTTTTACGTGTAGTTTTAGTTTACGTATCATTTTAGTTTAAGGGAAAAATTCGCTGAAATATGTGCCAAGTAGGCAGAAAATATCGCTACTGAACGAAAAATAATTGACTTAGTATGAATAAACTATGTCTCAAGCTATAATATACAAATGCACTGATTATATACAATACAAATATACTGATTTACCATACAAGTTTATGCAAAATATTTCTATTAATCAATATTTAAACGCACGTGTTAAGTATTTAAAAAAAATTTCGTTTACCTTTAAGAAAGATTTTAAGCAAGTCATCTACTAGGCGTTATCTTGAAACTAGTTTATAAAAAAAATGCACTCGATTTTGATACATCGAATTGAATCCGCTCAATTGGACTACCGGTTAATCGGACCAGCCACTTATTCGAACCAAATCTTAAAGAACCAAAACAAATCCCATTACATAAGCTTATTCACTAAATGGGCCCAACAATCCGTTTTATCGGATGAAGGAACAGGAGAAAAAAAAATTGGAAAAAAAAATTAAATTAAAAAAAAAAAATTGAATTTTGTCTTGAATTCAAATTATGTTTTTCGCAATCACGAGTGTCTATGTAGTCATGTGTGTTTGTGTCTGTGTGCAGGTATGAATGTGTGTATGTGTAGGTGTCTATGTATGCGCGTGTTTGTGTGTGTATGTGTTTGTGTGTGTGTATTTGTTTGTGTGTGTATTTGTTTGTGTGTGTATGTGTTTGTGTGTGTATTTGTTTGTGTGTGCATGTGTTTGTGTGTAGGTGTCTGTATGTATACGTGCGTGTGTATGTGTTGGTGTGTGTGTAGTTGTGTATGTATGCGCGTGTGTGTAGAATATGGATGCAACCTGGAGACTGTTTTCGCTATAGGAGCAGCATCGTCAGGAGCCGGCCGACGGTGATGCTGCAGATAGTGCTGGCGGGAAAATAAAATGATAGCACATCAAAACAGTCAAATGAAAGCAATAAGCAATCGTGATTGCTCAAAAAAAAAAAAAAATAAATAAATAAATAAATAAAAATCGCCCGCTTGAGCGAATTTCAAAGTGGATCAACGGACTTAATAGCTGTGCAATAAAAATTAATAATAGCTCCTTGTAACTTTCAATTAAACTCAAAACTATTTACCGGAAAAAATGGTCAACGAAACTGCACGGCGGCATTGCTCCAGCGAAAAGCAAAAATTTTTGTGAAATTTCACATTCCTTCCGTGTAGTAAGCACGTTCAATAATATGTAAAAAATAAAAAATATATTTCTATTTACATTTAATTGGAATTTTTGATGACCCATTAGTACTTTTTAGCACTTATTTTTTTTCATTCTCTCATTTTTAGATACTTCTGGTTATTGAATTGATTCACTTCTGACTCGAAGGAATAACTAAAACCGTATCGTTGTATAACGAGTGTAAAAAGATTATTCGCTTTATTTTAATTCATTTTTCAATGGAAAATTTTCGTAAATAGCAATTTTTCTTCTTTGTATGCCCACCATAAATATGGGGCTCACAATAATAAGAGAATTTAAATGTTGTGTACAGCATGTTCATTCAAGCCGCACACGTCTTGTTCGCTTATTCGGACCAACCGGTTAATAGGACCAAAATGGTACCATCCCAATGTGGTCCTATTAACCGGAATCGACTGTATATATTTCTACGAATGTGGAAATTTCTATTGTTCTCAAATTCAGTTGCGTTCCATATCTCTCAAAGGATGGCATGAAATTTTTTCCGTAACCATTCTTCATAAGAGAAGATGCAAGCCCAATTTGGCTTCAAAACCCCAACTAATGTCCTTCAAATTCACAAATTCATGACTCCCTCTGTCTCAAAGCTCGACGTAATTTATGGGCGACCCTTCATATAAATATTATAATCACCTGCAACTTTTAAATTGATTTTTTTAAACTTTGAAATTAAAGAATAACTCAATGTTCTATTATGTTACTTTAATTTTTATGGTATGTGCAAACCTTACAATGTAATAAGTCAAATGCATAAGACATCGTTATTGCACTCCAGTAATAAAATGACTTATTAGCGCAATTATGATCCCATAGTTAAAAGATAATAGTGCAGTCAGTATCAAGTTATTGTGCATGCAATGAATATGTCTTTTATCCAAAACTAGTTACAGAAAATGAATCCGATGAAGCAGAAAATTATATTTTCTCATTTGCAGTTTATGTATTGTGCTCGCAGCAAACGTTATTACCATAACAATGAATAGATATTGCAAGTAAATCCTTAGATTTCAAGCAGCGTCAAGATGTGGTACGGTGCCTTCCTAATACGTGTTCGGTTGGAAATGAAGCCACTTGTGCACCGCATCCCAAACGTCCATGTCTGATGCAAGTCGACGACCTTTTAAAAAGATTAAAGTCAGAGGGAGCGAGATCTAGGCTGTAGGGGGGTGTTCCAGGCTCTCAAAGCCCAGCCTACTGATTGTTTCTATGGCGTAATGGGCCTTGTGCGTTGTCATACAACAACAAAACTTTTTTTTGGGATTAGACCACGGCGTTTGTTTTGAATCACTGGTTTCAGGTTATTGGTCATCAAAAATTTGACCTCTCCTCGCTGATACACTTTTGTGCAATTTGATAGCGGAGCTGTCATGCTTATGCTGTTATAGCTAGACGACAACAGACGTGATCGCGATTGAATTCCGCTCACGTGGCCACACACGCGCCAACTCAACGGCATGCCTCTTATCTTAGTTTAGAATGAAAAGTGTAAGTTATTTTAGGCTTACGCTCGTAATAAGATGTGTGCTACCTGGGATTTAAAGGATAAATGTTGCACTAACAACGAGTTAAAATATTATCAAAAGACGAAATAAGCGGAATGGTAAATCAAACTGAAGTATTAATACAATATTGATGTAGCTCCATTCGCATCATTTCAGTTGGTTTTATAATTTTAAACTAATCAAATGAAAAACCGTTCAGTTAAAATTTATAAAAGATGAAAGGTTTGTTTGAGGTTCTTAAATGAAAGGATTATTTTATTATTAAAATAATTTTCTTTCAGTTTTAGTTATATTAAAAACATTGTAATATGGAATGAAATAAGTTATAATTAAATTTACATTTTAAAACAGAGCTACATAGGAATTCATAAACAATACAAGGTGTCCTAAAACGACAGCCACTAACTCTGCGCAGCTAGATTCCTCGTCGGGAGTACATAAAAACTCTAAAAAAGCGTTCCTGTACGATCCATAGTTTGCCGAGAAAAATACAAGAAACAACGTATGACTTTTACTGCCGGTGCAAGAAAAAACCACTTGATTGGACACATCAACTACAGTATTTTCATATCTTTCCAGACGATAACGTTTAAAACGTCATTGCACTTATTTGTTAATATACGTAATGTACGTTAAGGCTGCTGATGTGTTCAATAAAGTGCTTTATCTTGCACGGGCAGTGACGTCATACTTTGTTTTTCGTATTTTTTCTCAAAAACTATGGATCGTACAGAAACGCTTCGTTGGATAGTTTTTATGTATTCCCAACGAGGAATCTAGCTGTGCAGAGTTTATGCGGTCGTTTTGGGTCACCCTGTATAAAAAAGACGTGTATGAAATCAAATTTCGAAAAGAAGAATATATTAGTAAAACAAGTGATAACCAAATAAATCTGTGTCCCAAACCTTTCCAGAAAAATATTGCCTAATAAGAAATTTAATAAATTTTCCTGTGCTTCAAAATTTCATTTCAGATAAACAAACCATTAAAGATCTCTCCGCATTATAAAAGCTTTTGGGGAAAAAACTTTTGAAACTCTGTTGTCAAAATGTAGAGATATTTTTAGCAAGACATTTTTATAATCCGGCTCAAAGGTTAAACTCCTTTAGCAAAATATAATCCTGCTTAAAGGTCAAAATCCATTTGTTCTACAAAATATTTGAAAATTTTCTGTGTAAACTATTCTAGCTCTTATTCTAACTCTGTTTCTCTTACTAGCAACTACTTTCTCCTTTAGTGAGAAGTAAATGTTAAGGGGGGAAAAAGGAGAAAACTTCATTCTTTTAAGTTTACTTAACGATCGTACACTTATTAAAGCTTGGAAAAAAGTTTTTGTCAGAAAAAGAATATAAAATGTAAGATTCTCCGTAAGAAGGTATATAGTAACTTCTCATTTTTAATCAGAAGATTTTTTTTATGTTGCCCTGCAATATAAAAACTGTAATAGTCTGAGTACTAACAGGATTGAAAACATTTTTAGTTTTGCTAATTTGGCATATGCTGCTTAGTGAACGTGAGTTTATATAAATACCCTGCTTCCATTTTCGAAAATTATCCGTGCTTTTGAGCATGATATAGCAGGCGGGTTTTCTAACTACAAATAAGAGTAAAGTTACCACACAAATCGCATCTCATATTGATCCGCTTCAAGAATATTACTAGGAGACTGTGGAACCTAATACTGTATTGAGTAAAAAGATTCATATTTAAAAATGAGGAAAAAAACCAGATTGGTATAATTGCAAGATTTTATTCATCTAAAGAAATTCCAATCATAAAATATGCTTCTTTTTCCTTACCTACACTGAAAGTATAATTTCACGCTAGCAGGTTCAGAGGTAAGGAACTTTTAGGTTGGATATTTATATAAAGGACTTTATATAAGGGACATATGATTTTTCTAAAAATTCTCTACCAGGTTTCCTTAAAAGAAAAAAAAGTATGAATAAAGCACGAGTAAAATTTAAAATGGGGAGTTATTTAAAATAATTATTATTTTTATTGAATCATACTTTTTGTTTGATGGGCAGTTTATTTTACAAATATATTTTAAAGAAAAATCACACTAAATTTCCTTTAAAAAAATTTCGATCGTTTTTACTTTTTTTTTCAATACATTGCCTGATCACATAACTGCTATACTTGAGTATTAGGTAAAAAAAAAAAGTACAGTCGACTCCCGCTACAACGCGATTCAACTTACGCGAAATGACTATAACGCGAATTTTCCACGAGTAACGAATTTTAGAGCTGACGCGAGCGAATTCCTCGTCCACAACACGAATTTCTTTAGAAGGAAGTATCGGCTTCGTTACTGACAACTAAATATATATTTTGTGAATGTTATTACATCCCATTAACATCACACTGACCATCGAAAGTTCCCACCTCAAACTCTTCTAGGCATCACGTTTAGTGCATAAAAAAAACCGCTCAGCATTTTTCTTTTTTTTCATTCTAAACATTAAAGTTGATGAAATATAATGGCACCTTAGTAAGCTGTTTTATCTAAATTTTATGAAGGTGGGGGAAAAATCAAGTTTCTGACAATAAAAAAAGGATTAAGATTCTCGATACGCTTGGACAACTACCAAACGTTGACGTAGCAACTCAATAAGTATGAATAAATCATCCATACGTACAGTTAAAAGTCAAAACAAAATGATATCTGTATAAGTTCAGAACTTAGTTTCAATGTTAAAGCTTGCAGAGTCTGAGTAAAGTATATAAAAATGGAAGCTGCTCTCTTGCATTGCGGATTAAGAGATTGGGAAGAGGGGCTTGTTGCCATAAATGGAAACGTTATAAAAGAAAAGGTGAAGCAACCGTATTTTAAAATGTATTTAATAATAAATACCGATCTGATCATGCAGCATAACTCTTCATCTTCATTTTTTAACTCATAAATATTATTACTGTATCTACTGTACAGCACTATTATAGTGCAGCATTTTATTGCTATATACTGTACGTACCGTGTTCTTTTATTTTATCAATCATTCTTTTTGTGCATTTTAACTATTTTATGTTGAACTAGTGGCACCCGCACGGCTTCGCCCGTAATAGAAAAATTAAGGGTCTTTTGGTTCGCCTGTATATTTACAAATAATGTATGGTGAAATTTCTCGCCAATTGACTTGTGCCCATGTTACGGTTCCACGTTATGATAATTTCGTAATTTATGATAGTTTTTTTCTTAAAAGTAGAATAAAAAAAGAACCACATCGAATTTTCAAAAAATCGCTTCGAGGTGCACACCCCCATGCTACATACTAACTTTGTGCCAAATTTCATGAAAATCGGCCGAACGGATTAGGCGCTATGCGCGTCACAGACATCCTACAGATATCCTACAGACATCCTACAGACATCCAGACATCTAGACATCCTCCGGACAGAGAGACTTTCTGCTTTATTATTAGTAAAGAAGATGAAACAGATTTTTTATTTTTTAAATACAGTAAAAGTTGAGTTCTTTATGTAAGAAACTGTAATGTATAGTTGAGGAATGCTTCAAAGCAGTTTGAGGGGTGCTTACAAATGTCTAAAAAATTTGGTATGTTTCTAAAAAAATGTTTATGCATACTTTTTCCACAACGCGAAATTTCGACTTATGCGAGGAGTCTTAGAACGCATCCCTCGCGGGACTCGATTGTATTAGGTAAAAGAAGACCACATTAATCCTCAAAGGGAAAAAATTATGAATAAAGCACGAGTAAAATTCAAAGTGGGGAGTTTTTTTTAAATAATAATTTTTTTTTTATTGAAACAAATTTTTTATTTCATACGTAATTTTTTCAAAAAAAAAAATATTTTAAAGAAAAATCACACTAAATTACCTTTTAGAAACTGTCGATTTTTTTTTTTTTTTACTTTTTTAAAAATACATTGAGCACATAACTGCTGTATTTGAGTATTAGGTTTAAAAAAAATATTAGGTAAAAGAACAACACATTTGTGCAGATTTAACGCTTAAACTACGAACAATTTTATCACTCTTAGAGAAGTTGTACATTTCTCTTTATTTATGTCAATTAATAGAAGAAAGAAAATACGCTTTTGTTAGATATTGAATTATTTGTTGCAAAACGTCTCATTTTCTTACTGTTACTCTTTTCGTTCGAAACTGAGGAGCCACTTAAGTCGTTACGTTGTTTGTCTTCATTAAGCACTGTGCAATCAAAATTACCAACGCCCAATTAATTTTTCTTTAGCTCTCCGAAAAAGAATAAGCATCAAACCTTAATCAAAATTAATTAATATCGGTAATATAGTTAAAATAATAAACGAAGAAATCATTTTGTGTAGGAGAAAGGAATCGTATCAATAACGGTCGTTTTTTACCAATTGAATATTATGTCCTTGATTGCATCTAATTGAAGAGTACTTTTTTGAATAAAAATTTTCCAATTTAAGTTATCAAACTACTGCAATTACTTTTTACATGTACCCCAATTTTGTAGAAAAAACATTGCAGCATCATACACTTTATCTTAATTATCTGCTATTTGATTTTCTTTTCAGGACTGAACATAATGCCTGTTGCTGATAATAGCACTTACGTAAAGAAATCGAAAAAAAGAAAAGAAAAGAAAAAGCATATTTTTTATCCGTCTAGAAATTATTTTTAAGTAAAATAATTTCATGAAACTCATACGTTCATTTTCTTTAAAAACTAACGGCAAGAAATTGAAAAGTTTTGTGTTATGATCAAATTTGAAAATTTAGCTTTCCATTATCTTTTTTTATTAATTTGTGACTTAAAAAGAGTTATTAGTTTTACGTGTGCACTGTAAAAATATATATATATGTCACCTTACTCCATAAAATAGGTGGCAGCTTAGCTGTATCCACTGCTCTGGAGAAACTTACCTGATATAACTGGTGTATAGTTACACCATGGGGACCTTCCACCATTGTGGAAGGTTACACCATGGTAACGTAACTATAGCGTAACGTCTTACGCATTTCTACGTAAGGGTTACACCAGAATTTTCTGTATGCTTACTGAGAAATTGCTTGCAAGGTTACGCATTAGCAAAAATTAAGCTTACATCTGACTTTCTTGAACGGGTACTCATTTTTAATTGTGAGTAGACTTAAATATCAAGTTAACTTTTCAATGGTTAAACTTATCCATATAGATTAAATGATCAAATAATAAATTATTTCTTTGCGTTTTAAATTGAAGGTATAAAAATAAATTAGTAGGTTACAATACTTGAAATTTCGTCATAACACTCTTAAAAAGCATTCTGGAAACCCCTTGATTACAACTCTTGCTTTTAATTATTCGTTAATGAAATATTTATCAAGTTCATGCTTTTTCACAACAAATATAGAACAATTATTTATCTATTTTAATATAGGGAAGATATTTTTATTGCACTAAGATAAGAAATACCCTGAGTGGTGTCCGAACCTACAACATGAATCTCACAGATGAGTCGCACAACAAGAGTTTTTGACGCTCGACCACAAAGGCCGGTTTTCGTTTCGCTAATAAGAGTTTACGGGTCATTCTTCAAAAAGTGTAACTTTTCTGTCACACGGAATTTACAGTAAAAACTTCTAGGAACAATTCATTTAACAATGCTTTTTAATTTCATCAAAAATATATCTATTTAAACCTGGCAACCATTTTTTAATAAAATTTTTTATTTTAGTATATTTTTGGTTCACAACATGTGAATACCTCCGTGGCATGTCACACACCTGGTGTGACTATTTATGTTGCTTAATAACTACAGTCGAGCCCACTTAATGTAATATCGGATAATAGAATATCCCGCTTAATGTAATAAAATTCCAATGTACTACACCGCTGATGTGTGTTATTTTTATCCCGGATAATGGAATATCCCGCTTATTAGAATAATTTTTCCTGTCAAATTGCCTATTCTATTAAGCGGGCTTGACTGTAGTTTAATTAAAAGTATACACTTATTAATTTGTTATTCCTATCACAAGTGTTTCAAATACTAATTGTTTAAGCATATTTATTTTTTTAATATTGTGTTTTCGTTCGTTTTAATAGGACAAGGAGTCATGTTACACGATAATTTTTTATCTCCGTTACCTAAACACAAAATGCCATTCCTCCTTACCACATGGCAAGAATGACATCAAATTTTATTTTTCATGATACAAGGGAGCCCCCTTGTTTATTTTCAGCCATAGTTGAAGTTATGAGATTTTTGTCGAAGAACAAGAAGATTGGTTTTTTCTTTAAAAACTTAGTGTGGTTATTCTGACTTCTCACCTCCGTGAACTTGCATTTCAGGGATGTAAATTAATGTAAAAAAAGAAGTGAACATGTTTTCATACGCTTAACATGTGCAGATTCTAGCAACGAAGAAAAAAAACCCTGAAAATTGTTTTTATTAGGCCTATATTAATGGCGAATTCCTCACCTCCGTGACAGACCTTATCAATGTCATTATTTCTAAGGTGAACATAAATGATGGAGGGGAAATACATCCGTAATAGGCATTCTACCAAAATTATAAATTGGCAGTATATCCTCAAATCTACTAAATACTATTTTTTAACGTACATTTGAAACTACTAATTAAGCCGTTCTTTAACTAAGGGAGCTTAATATTATGTTCCCACTCATCATTAAAATAGCTGGTTGTTTGCACAATTAACAAAATTACTTCTTTGATATAAAATTGACCTCGATTTTTTAAGACTAAAAGATTTTCTTTTTTTTTTTAAATTTTGAACAAGGCATTTTTTAATTTTTTTTAATTTATGAGTAAAATAATTGGAACTTAGCTGGGCCTTTGTTTATGGTTACTTCTAGTAGGTAACACTTTTATGTAAGAGTTTAAAAAAAAGAAAACAAAAGGTTTCGAAATTGAAAAACATTTGCGTTCAAACGTTACGTTTTCTGAATGACCCTTACCTGCTTTGCGCCGATACTAATCTTTATGCATACGCTACACCCATTAATACTGGCAACCTTACACATTTTTTACACTGTGTCTCTGTGTGTGTCAGTAATATCGTAGCTTTTAAACGGATTAAATGATTTTAAATTAGTTTTTTGTTAGTCTGATTGTTTAAAATGACTTAATCGACAGTTCCCTTATTAATGATTCATTTGATTTCTTATTTTTTTTTCTTCCAATTTTTATCATTTCGAAAAAGTTCTTTGTATTAACGATTTTTAAGAATAATTTTCAGATTAACGATTGCAGGTACGCAGTAATAATACGAAAAAGATTTTTTTTTTTAAATTATACGAAAATTAAAATTAATGCTAAAGTATAAGCTAGGTTCAGAAAAAAAAATTGTCATTTACTTTCATAAATGGAATTTAATGTACGGTAAAATACAGTAAATTGACTATCCATCAATTATATTCAATAATTTCGAGTTCCGCTTATTAAAAGGTTACTGTAGTTAATCAGAATAATGTAGAATTAGTGATACTCAACGAGGTATAAGTTACGTCACGTATAAGTTTTTAATGTATTGTAATGCGTAAAATTTCCAAGCATTTTTTGCAATAATAGCGAGAAATTTCGATGATAAAATGTAGGGGAAGATCGCCGTCAATGAACCGGTTCCATGACTAGACCGCGAAGATATTTCCCGTACCAGAGTTTGGGCAGACGCGTAATCAGTTTTAGTACCTTCCTTTGTCTGAAAACAATCTACTTCAGAGTCATCAAATAGCTAAAATCATTTAATCATATTGTCAATCGGTCAGAAAAGCTTTCTACCATTGTCTTACTAATTATTGAGATTTTCCTTTAGTTGTAACATGCTTTGAAAATCACTGATCAATTAAACGTGAACTTCGACTTAAAATAGTGCCTTTTCAAGGATTCCCCATACTTCATGTTTCATCATGATTCATCACAGCAGTAACACCAATAAGAATATTCAAAATGACGCAGTTGCTATCATTGAACCACTAGGTGTTTCCACGAATGAACCACCTGACAAAGTGGTTCATTCATGGAAAATCCCAAATATTGTTGTAACTTCAGCTGAATTACTTTTGAAAATTGCTCAATTGTTTTAAAATAAATATGACAATGAAAAAAATAATCTCAGTAATTCATGAAAATTCTTATACTTAATTATGATATCAAGGCAATTTTTTTCATAAAATTAATTAAAAATTTAAATAATAGTAAAACAGTTTCAAATACTTTTGCTGTTCAAAAAAAAAAATCCAAAGTTAGTAAAATATGGCCAGTGGACAAGTAAGAGTACGTAACGTGCTACAATAACTTATAGAAATGGTGGTATGGGCCTTAGCGAAGTCTGCCTACGCTATCGAGTCCTGAAACCAACTTTAAACAGTTGCATGGAAAATAAAACCGGTTTGTTGTTACTTTAGTCACGTATTAAAATTTAGGAGATAAGTCTTCCGAAATAGGAATATAATTAGTGAATCATATTTTGAAACTAGAGCAGAAGTGTTTGGAATTACTTCCAAAAAATTGGCGGAATTGGCCTTTCAAGAGGCTGAGAAAAATAACATGTCCCACAGATTTAATTAAGACAAAAAGTCGTTTAGTACTATATTCTCTGGTAGTTTGAGACTTAAGTTTCTGGTTTCAGTAATAAAATGCTCTAAAATGTTCTCTGACATTTTAGAGAGCAAGCTCAAACTTTCTTTGAACGAAAAATTTCAAAATCTATTCAACAAAATTCTCAACAGTTCAAAATAGGTTGAAAAGGTTTTAGCTAAGAACAGTGTTGCACAGGTTGTGAAAATATAAGGGGTGAACCAGATGTGATGACAACAGCTTTGTGTTGTGTGAGTGCTGGGGGTTTTCTTTTCATGTTCCTCTCATCCAAAAATAAAACATTTTAGAAAATAAATCTATTTTTCTACCACTTATTGTTATTTGCAGTGTTTATTGATCACTTGTTAAAAATATTTGTAAATTACCGTTGATTTTTTAATTTGAGAATGTGGTCCATCGATGGAAACTCGATGGTCCATCCATAGCAACCGGTAGCCATGAATGGACCACTAGCTAAAATATTTATTTTTAATTTCCATTCTTTATTGTGTATATTTATCATGAAAGTGAACATTATTTTCAAAACAGAAATATACTGCGAAATTGTTCCTATAATTAACGTGGAATTAGTTGAATTTCCTTTCTAAAAAAACTGAAAACTGTTATGTGGTTCATAGACGGAAACCTTCCCCTATATGTTATACATAAGTAGTAGCACATAACGTCGGCTGAGTACTATAACTAGGTAACAGCAAATTTTGAAAGAAAGTGTATTTCACTTTTGTTGAAAATTTTGTTTGAAAAAAGACATGAATACTTCTAATTAAATACAATTTAAAAATGATTTTCTTACAGCTAAATCAAGTCTTCCGATTCCCCAAAAATCATTAAAAAAATATTAACTTTCTGAGATTTCCCTCGAAGCAAGGAGAAAACGAGCTGATGTGTGCCTCACATGACTTCCTTTTACTCCATTTTAATGTCATTTTCCCATTATTGGCAATTTTAATGTGATTCAATAGTTTAATCTCTAAATATTAAAAACGATGGCCAAATTAAAACCAGATAAAAAAAAATCGCCAAATTTTCCGCCAAGTTGGCGACAAAACTTGGCGACCAAAAGACTGGCGATATATCGCCAAGTGTCCGCCAAATTGTAACACCACTTAAGTTTGCATTGATATTAACAATGATTTCCCCCCAAAAAGGTGCAAAAGACCCCCTTAGAAACATCCGAAAGCAACCAAAAGGGGAGGTGCACAACTAGACCCCACTACGAGTCTATGTACCAAATTTCAACTTTCTAGGATATACCATTTTTGAGTTATGCGAGATACATACGCACATACGCACATACGCACATACACACATACGCACATACATACAGACGTCACGAGAAAAGTCGTTGTAATTACCTCGGTGATGGTCAAAATGGATATTTCGCGTGTCTATACATTCTTAGGCACTTTTCCGCATGTGGTCGAATCGAAAAAAAAACTCAACATTCATTTGGGGGTGAGCAAAATGGAAATTAAGGGCGATTTTTGAGTGAAAATTTTTTCGCGAATACAATACTTCCTTTTTTGTAAAAGGAAGTAAAAAAATGAATTGCTGGTTTCCTACTTGCAGTAGTCAACTCACAATATAACGACTGATTCCGTAATGTGTATGTTTAATAACAGTTAAATCAAGTCTTCACATTCTCCAAAAATCGTAAAAATATTAATTTGCTGGGTTTTCCTCAAAGCAGGATGACAAAAAACAGAATTGTTGTTACCCTATTTGCAGTAGTAATTTTGCAGTAGTAATAATGACTGATTCTGTAATCTGTGTAGCTAGAAGATCCCATATGGTTCTTATAAATATTATTCGCATTCCTTTAGCAAATCAGTATCGTAATTCAGAAAATCATTGTAATTAGTCGAAACAAATGATATTTAACATCATAAATACACTTACTGATTGAGCCCGAAGTCATGTTTAATAGTTAGGGATTTCAATGCTCTGAAGCATAATTCCTCGTCATTAGTCTAATATTGGTTTAGTGATACGAAACTGGGGTTGAATTTACACGAGTTGTACGATATCGCATTTTGCCAAACTTCAATCTATTGTATTTTGCAATATTGTAGAGCTTTCATTGTACTGATTGATGTACATATTTCTCATAAAAGAAACAAAAGGGTAGTGCTTTAAATACTGCATCAGGTTCTGCGATGATTTGCGATTGGATCCAATGTCATATCTTATCCAGTATTTCTTTAGTAACTCAGCATCTTAAGTTAGCAAATATTTATTATTATTCTTAAAAAATAACACTTGTCATATATATTTTGCGGTTATGATTCGTAACTCTGTCCAAACAATAGATCAGCAAAAACTTATTATCATTCTTATTAAATGGCATCTGTAATGCATATTTCACCGTTATGAACCGTAACTCCATCCAAAGAGTAGAGTATTAATTTAAAAGCCATGCAACAGAACTGTAATTTACAGCAGTAGTAAGCTATTTCATGTTGCGAATCATCAATATGAATTGCTTTTTGCAAAATTTTCAATCTATTGTATTTTGTAATATTGTAGAGCATTTACTGTGCTGATTGTTTTACATTTTTCTGATAAAAAAACAAAGGGGTATGCTTTAAATATTGTATCAGATTGCAAAAGTTTCTGTGATGATTTGCTAGATGATACTATATAATACCTAATACAGTATTTTTTCATTAACTCAGCATCTTAAGTCAGCAAACATTTACTACCCTTCTTAATAAATGACATTTGTCATAAATATGAACCGTAGCTCTATCCAGTCACCACCAGATCTGTAATTTACAGGATTAGTAAGTTATCGCATGTTGTAAATCTTCAATATATGCGAGAAGTAGTGAACAAGTTAGAAGCATTAATGCTAATGATAGCTGTGACATTTCGCTAGTAAAAACTAAAAGGATATTGCTTTAAATATTACACACAATGACGACAAATTCAGGAACAAGTATCTAGAGGATCCTACATAATGTCGATTAATCCAGTAATAAATACGCTCATTCAAATTATGCTCATCGCTGAGGAAAATTTAATGAACCCGCTTGTCACCACTAATGCAAGACACATAACCGCTCCCATTCATTGCAATCATAAGTTCAGCAGCAGCCATTTGTAAAATCAATATGGAGAATCGGGAAGAGGAAGCTGCTTAGTATGCTAGAGGAGCGTTGGGCTGCAGCCGTATCCATCTAAAATTTAAACATCGCCCACTATTCAAATTATCACCTTCATTAAAATTATTATGTATGACGAAGAGACGGATCAATCAACGTGGCTGGGTATTAAGTGGGGAAAAATTGAAATAGAAGATTAAATATTTCTTCGGAAGCATTATTTTTAAGTAAAAGTGATTTCACAAAAGTTGTTTAGATTTGATTACAACTTTGATATTAAAAAAAAATATCGTGCTTTATTTTGAATAAATGTTTTCTCTTTATTTGAAAGTGCATTTTCCTACAGGTTTAGAAATTTTATAGCACTTTATTAATCTTACGTGTTGTGTGTGTGTGTGTTCTTAATAGTGGGTTGTAGATCATCTAAGTATAAAGGACACAGTGCCATCGCCTATAACATTTTTAAAGGAAGACATATTCTTGGCCGATTGCCGAATTTCGTGAAGAACAAGGTAATATTTAAAACACAAGATGGAATAAAAACTACGCACTTTCATCAGTGGTTAGAATCCTAATCAGCGCAAAGGAATGGATATTTTAAGAAGCTTTTTTACTTACATTTAACTGACTGAACAAAAGTTCATGGCAATGCAGAAATATGTTTCTGTGAACTCACTGAACTTAGGCGTCTATGCATTTTTCTTCGTAATTTTACGACGTTAAATGCTAAAATCTCTGTGGAAGACTAAGCTGCAACATTTGGGATGCGCATTGGTGAGGATGAATGTACGCAACACAAAATTCTACAGATCTTTCCAGTGGCGTAGCGAAGGAGAATAGAAAGGTGCAATCACAGAACCAGCAAAATTCAGGATTTGAGTTGAATTTTTGGAGTTTCAGTTCTACAGTGGGGGGGGGGGAGTCCCCGACTCCTATCTTTTCCCCTAACGTTATGTCATCAAACTACTATTGCGTATTTAGAAAATAATTTTACTAAGTGATAATAATTTTGAGACTTTCCCCCAGACATTCTTCGAAAGCCATCAAAACTAACCTACAACTGAGGCAGTGAGAAGCAAAGGGATGTAAGGGGCAAATAAATTAAAAATTTGGAGATAATCAGAACAAATGATATTTGAACCTCTCCTCTGTCTTGGAGCAAGAGATAGTACTAGTAACGCTGGCTGGTTCTCTTATACAGAATGATCTAGAAAAACTTTTCAATGAATGCCTACCTAGGACCGTATCTTTAAACACATTTTACTCAAAACTTGTTCACTTTCATCCCTTTGCTTCTCACTGCCTCAATTATGTTTTTAGGGCTTGAATTCCAATATGCTTTCCCAGAAGCCTCTTCTCCATCAAAACGTCAATAAATCCAGTCTAAAATCGTGTTTTTAAATCTTGAATGTTGAAAAAAAAAAAAAACTAACAGAGTCCCCACATCTCCTCATCGTCTAAAATGATCTAAATTTGCATTAGGTTAAAACTCCATACCCAAAATTTTCGAGCGGATTGACTTATCAACGCGCAACACCATTTCGAAAAACAAATTCTAAGCAACAATAAAAAATGTTTACTTTATCCCGAATTCACTTAGTTATATAAACAATAACGAAATAAGTACCAAAAATATTCTCGGACGATTTTAATATCTGACAGTCAAGTATAGTAAGAGCGACTGTATGAGAAGTGCGGGAAATACTAAATTCTCGGTTTGCGAATCTTTTGTATAGTTAAGTACATGAAAATTAAATCCCGTTGAAAAAATATGTAATTAGGATCCAAGAAATTTAAAAGAATATTTTCTTTGTACAAACCGAATAGAAGTAAAAAATCATTCAAATTCGCAATGGTGAATATGAACCCTTTTCAAAAATCACAATAACAAAACCAGAATCTTTTAGAACACGTGTACGAAATTTGTACATTTTGGTCATATTTTAAACGTTTTATATACATCCTTCTTCTTCGTTTAAGATCATTTATTTTTCTTTAAATACTATTAAACCTTTGACTGCAGCCGCCAATTAATTCGTTTTTTCTCTTTTTTGTGTGTGAGTGAATTTTATGGATATTGTCTTTGAGACGACAACACATTTGTTAGTTTTTTATAAAAAAAAAAAACTCTTAAGAAGAAAGTAAAACACATCACTTTATATTTCTTTCATTACAACCTAAAAAGTCAAATCGTAAGTTTATAACAAGCACCAGTAGTGACCAGTGCTTAATAGTTGGAGGACGTTAAATATGCTCGTGGTCACAAAGTTCACCGTATGAAACGATACATTTGGGGATGCTGGACCAGGGATTTCTCGACTTCTGGTCTGGATCAAAAAATCAGAGTTATCTTCAGGGCCCCATCCAACTGGTTAAACAACAAGTAGTGGTAGATACGGGGGACCCTGGAGTGAAAATTGAAACGTGCTTAATAGTGCTTTAGTAGTGGCCACTTCAAGATTTAGAATTGAAAAAATAGGATTCCTAGTTTGATGCACTTTTGAATCCACTGGGAGACTTAGAATCCTATTTTCTCAAATGTAAGCCTTGAAGTGGCTACTACTGAAGCACTGGCTGTTACTGGTTTGTATACCTTACTCTTTCTTTGACGTGTCGCGAAGAATTTCTTCAAGTAAAAAGTTTCCTCACCTTCTCCAGAGAAAGAATTGCCCCGATAGGAATCGAGGCAGACAAGTGGTGTTCTGGGGTATCCGAGAAACACAATGTGCAGCGCTAGGAAGAATGAAGTCAGGAAGGCAAGAAGGCAAATGCTGTACAAGCGGCCCTTGGAGAGGTGGCACCCGCGCTTCAGAGGCGATTCTTTGTGGATGAGACCCCAAGTGTGCACTGCCAAACAGTACGGTGGACAAGGCACCTCTTTCTTTAAGGTCATGCTTTTCTCTACCCACCTGCAAAGAACAAAGAAGGAATAAATGTTTGGAATTCTCATGTTTCCCCAAGATACAAGATATAGCTACTACTAAAACTTTGTAGAATGCCAGTGCAAAAATTGAAAAATGTATCGGACACACCAGTTTTGGAGTAACCAGAAACAAATACAAATGCAAATGTGACGACCAGAAACAGGCCCTTGACCCAGCTAGGCTGGTTCTAGTCAAGTTATTAGTCGCCAATGAAGATCAATGGCCCTCTTAAAGCTATCCACACCCTTGCTCATTACCACCTCTTCCGGTAAGCTGTTCCAAGTGCCCATAACCCTACTAAAGTAGTAGTTTTTCCTTAGTTCCAGGTTAGCCTGAGATTTGAATAGCTTAAAACAATGACCCCTCGTCCTGCTTTCAGTGCAAAAATTTAATCCATTAACATCATTCAAACCTTTTCGTCAAAGCGGTATTTTTTGGGAGGGGGGAGGGGCAGCAGTCACAGGAATGGAGTTTATGCCCCTGAAGTACACACTGTCAAAAATGAAACGCTCAATTTTGACGATTCGGCAATCCTCGAGCACTATTTCGGTATTTTCGACGATCCTTTCGTCACCAAATCACGTGGTATTTGACGAAACCAGAAATCTCAAATTTTTCACGGAATTATTTCGTCCCGATTTCGTCACATTGCAGTGCATTCTGATAGTTTTTGTTTAAATCTTGTACTTGCTCGTTAAATTATCTTACCTCAATTATTCTAAAGGATTCATAAAAAAGGTTAGTATTTATTGAAATTTGTATGTGCAATGTGCCTTCTTTTATGTATTGTTACATTTTTGCTTAGTGTTGTGTTTACAGTTGTATTTAAAACACATTAAAATTGAAAACGAACGGTTCGATTAGGTTTAGAATTCTGTGTGTGTTAACTTTGAGTCACCTCCACGTTAGGCTTAGCTAGCGTTATTTTTTTCATTTGTAAAAGAAAATGTTGGTTCGTTGACATTTGTTTCCAAAAGCGTACTTCCTTTATTTCGTTAAAAAAATTACAAACATGACTAAAGAGTTTGTACGAATTTAAACTTACAAAAAAAAAAAAAAAACCTCCACCGTTGCTTAACTAACACAGATGATAAATACAGCGCTTTTATAAAAGGCATAGAACTTTGAAGCTTTTAATTTCAACATGGAATATATTACATGGTTATATGTTTTCATTCTTCTTCATGAATTTTACAAAAATAATTCTGTTAAACGAAGTGTATTTTTTAGTTTAATAGTTCAAATTTGTTTCATTCTGCATTTTTATTTTCTTAAACAAATATTATATACTAATCCCCAATATGCTTACCAGCTTACCCCACGTTGTTTATATAATCTCTTTCCCTGCGGCAGATGTTTCTAGCAATAAGTGCTTATGTTCATTATTTGTGCAGCCTTTTTTTTTTTTACTTGCATAAAACATGGAAGTAAAGTAAATATCAATTTGATAAAATCATTTTAAGATAGAGAAAATATTAATTTCCATAAATAACTCTATCTTTGTGCTTGATATTTCAGCAGAATATTTTCAATATTTTTCAATTTTTCCGCAAATTAAAATAAGTTATTGAAGTGAAGTTTTAATGTTTAACCTCGATTTAAAAAGAAAAAAAGAAAAGATAGTATAGCATGTTTGAAAATTGTAATAACAATAATAAGCATTTTTTGTTGTTTATTTTCCCACTTCATGCACTAAATTCATAAGTTTTTCTATGTCAATTTGTGTTACATGATTTGTCATAATTATGAATTTTTCCATTATACATAGTTTTTACAGCTAAAAAAATGCAGCATTAATTTTATTGCCATATTTGCCGCCTCAAGATATTGTCAACAAAAAGTGAGAAATCCCGGTCTACATTAAATCAGACTAAAAAGCATTTTATAGATGAACTTCCAATAAATCCAAATCTTTTAGTTGGAGTTGTGATTTTGCTGGATATAAAGTAAAATGTCTGAAAATTTAACCGAACTTCAATTCAAAAATAGAAAGGATAATGAAAATATATGAAAAATTAAAAGGATAATGAAAATATATGATAAGCTTTATATATGTAACAAGCTTTGCTCACCACACTAGTCCCTATTTTCATTATATAATTTTGAAAAAAAATCCATTGATATCAGTCAATTAGTTCTCAAGACACAAACAAACAAGAAAATGCACTTTGTTATTGGGTTTCCCCTATCATTGGCAGCTCTTCTCCCTTGGCGTTTTTTATTTACTGCGTGAAAAACTGCATAATATTTTAAAAATCAAATATGCTTAGTTAAAAGGTGATACTCCCTTCGTCTCCGTCCCAAACTAGTAAGTAGAGCTACGTTTGAATACTTTTGTACTAGTGATTAATTCTGATGATTTTATGATTTTGTTCGAATTTTTTTTAAAGATTTCAAGGTACTATACTATCAATTAACAACCTTACTTGGCAAGCATTCCCTCTTAAAATCATTACCAGCTGAGTTAAAAAAATCCGAAGTACACACGCCCTTAAGCTACGCCCCATTTTGTAAGTACTCTACCCCCAGTACAGCAGAAAAATCAGTTTTTTTTCTACTAAATCCCTATCCATCAGCTAGAAGGTAGCTTTATGTAATTACTAGTTAACTTATGAAATGGAGCGTGGCTTCGAGTGTTGGAGCCCTGGGTTTTTGACTCTAATATGATAGTGGTTTAAGGAGGTAAAGCTCGGTAAGTAAATGTTTATTGATAACATAGTACAATAAAATCTCTGAAAAAAGTGCAAATAAAATCATAATCACTAGTTTCAGTACTACTTAATCCATAAGTACTTTATTGGAACTAATTTGGGTAGGGGGGAGAGTACTTCAGAAAACATTCGTGAAGAAAGCGGAACACGAAAATAGGAAAAAAAAAACGGTGTATTTTGGCTATCGGTTAAAATAAAAAATAAATTTAAAAAAAATCACAGATCAACAATTTTCGCACTTTTGATTTTTTATAGCTCAAAAAAATGAAAATTCACGACTTGATGTGCTAAAGAATTAACTCATTTAATGGCTAAATAATGCTGATTCTCGATAAATTGAAGAAACTCTAATTCTAGAATGTTATTCAAAAATTAATTTCAGAAACTAACTGAGAGTCTAGTTGCCTAAATAAAAATTTTGTTCATCCGCTGTAAAAATAACTCATTCTTGCAATCTGCTTGAAAAAAAGCTGTCAGCATTGAAATCATCATATATTTTGAAAAATATGAAAATTAAATCAGATGCTTTTCAAAGTCACAAGCGAATCGTAGCTTTTTAACTTAAGAAAAAAAAAACTCAGATTTTGAAAGAAATCGTGAAAACATGTTTTATTTCAAACTGCTGAATTTAATCGTAAAACTTTCCTCGAAATAGAAAAAAGATCCATGTGCATGAGGGCATACACCCATGGACTTAAACCTTTACTTATTATGTATATATTCTCTTTTTAAAACTTTTTTAGGATGGATCGGAGATAATCGGAACAAGGACAGACGAAGACTTTCATAATTATAACAATATTCTAAATGTTCGTATATTATGCATTGATTTCATGTTACACATGTTTGGAAATAAAAATAAAAACTTAGGGGTAAAAAGCAAAGGTATAATTTTATAATTATTTAACAAACATAACACTAAATTAATTTTACCAAAAGATTTATTTCACATCTGCATTTTTTAAAGATTTATGTTTTCAAATACCTTTTGCAATTTTGGCAGAGAATTGTTTTCAAAGTATGAAGTATGAAACGCATGCAATAATAAAGTTCCTGTATTAAACATAAATTTGGCCAAATAAACATTCTACATACAAGCAAAATTAATAAAACAAATAATTAATTGGAAAAAGAAAAAGGTAAGCCTTTTCTTAAGATTATCTAATTTTATTTTCTGTATCTAATTTTAGAACAAATATGTACTAACTTAAAGTTGTCCATTTTATTGTACTTTTTCTTTGAAATTTATGGTATTAGTTTGATAAAAATCTTTTTTTTTTCTCTCTGGAATTTTTTCATGCGATGCAATGAAGAAGAAACTTCTCAGCAATTTTCTCCCGAGCATATATCGATCTAACTGTGCATAAAAGTGGCACATGATTTATTTTTCCAGAACCCAATGTCTGCTGAGGAAGTAGCACTTTTATATTCCCAGTAGGGGCAGGGCGATGTAGGAATTTCTACATCGTGATACATCGCCATCCTTACATTGCGATGTAGCGATGTAGTTCAAACAGTTTGAAATATTCTTTTCGCTTTAGGGGCACCCCCCTCCCCAATAAGGGGAGTTTTCCTTACAAAAATCTAGGCTTTTGTCAGATCTTTTTCTAATTTGGCACATAGGTTCTTTAATCACATGGGGTAGTACCCCATATGAATACTACCCCATGGGAAACTATCCTATGTGGATTTCCAGCATCATAGGATATCTGGGCCGAATCTTTAAAAGATCCGACGAAAACTGGATTTTTCTAAGGAAAACTCCTATGGGGTTTGCCACACATAGCGGGACGAAAACTACACTATGAGAATTCCGAAACATCAAAAGACAAATGTACCAAATTTGGAACAGATCAGACAAAAACTGGGTTCTTTTAAGACCCCCCCCCCACACACACACGTGGTTTCCCACTCCATAGTGGGACGAAAACGGGAATTCCCGAGCGTAAAAGGACATCTGTGACAATTTTGGAAAAGGCATGATAAAACTGGTTTTTTGTAAGAAAACCCCTCATTTGGTGGTTGTCCTCCATAGCGGAGCGAAAACTACCCTATGAGAATTCCTGAGCATCAATGAACGAACCTCTATGCCAAATTTTGGAAAGATCCGACAAAAAATGAATTTTTTTCAAGGAAAACCCCCATCGGGGCTACCCCCCCCCCACCCATACATTGACGAAAGCAAACCTCCGTGAATTCCTGAGCATCAAAGAACCTTTATAGCAAATTTAGAAAGATCGGACAAAAACTTTTTTTTATATAAGGAGAACCCCCAATGCGGGGTTGCTCCCCCCCCATCATGGAGGGTTGAAAACTACCATGTGTGAATTTCCGAGCATCAGAGGACCTCTGTTCCAAATTTGGAAAAGATATGATAAAAACTGTTTTTTTATAAGAACCCCTCCCGTATGGGGGTTGCCCCCCAATAGCGGAAAGAAAACCACCCTATGAGAATTCCTGAGCATCAAATAACGAAACTCTGCCAAATTCGGAAAGATCCAACAAAAACTGGATTTTTTGTAGGAAAACTACCATAGGGGTTGCCCCCCCCCCATAGAAGGCCGAAAACTACCCTGCGTGAATCCCCGTGCATCAAAGAGCCTATGTGTCAAATTTTGGAAAGATCCGGCAAAAATTGGATTTTTTCAAGGACCCCCCCCCCTCCCCTTATAATGTGATGAAAACTGCCCTGCGTGATTCTTGAGCATCTAAGAACCGCTGTGGGAAATTTAAAAAAGATCGGACAAAAACTTTTTTTTAATACGGAGAACCTCTAATGCGGGGTTGTCTGTCCCACCCCCCACCCCCCCACATAGAAGGACATAAACGACCTTGTGTGAATTCCCGAGCCTCCAATAACGAACCTCTGTGCCAAATTTGGAAAATATCCGACAAAAATTAGAATTTTTGAAGGAAAACCCCCATTATGGGGGGTTTAATTAGATACCATGGGAAGTTTAATCTGCAATGATCTGTTTTACCTTTTTTAAGAAGTTGTTTGTTTGCATTTTTACATAAATAAAAATTTGCTTGACATATTTTATGTGCCTCTTTTTTTAACAATTACTTGTCTTTTTTTTTTTTTTTTTTTTTTGATGGGGGAGGGGGGCTGCAGGCCCGTTGTTTCAATTTTTCCCCAAATATGACAAATAGTCTGTACTCAATAAAAATTTTACAGAAAACGAACTAAAACAACGGCCAGTCATGTGTAAAAACATGAATGTTCAAAAATCAAGACGGGAGGGGGGGGGGGTCAATTGACTCCCGCTCGTAAATGACGGGCCTGTGAAATAGACTATACGCAATAAAGTGGGAAACTACGGTGGTAAGCTTCTGAAGTTAGGATTGATCACACGCACACAAATCTTATAAAATACAGTCGAACCTCGTTATAACGAACTTCAAGGGTCCATTAAAATCGATTATTATAAAACGTGGTTCTCTTTATCCAAAAAACAATAAGACAAGGATTGCAAAAAAGTTCATTTCATCAGTTATTTGTTTTAAGCGTGTTCGAATTAACGAGGTTCGACTGTATTCTCAGAAATAAAAAAAAAAAAACTAATGTGCTCAAAGAAAAAAAAAGGAAATAAATTTTCTTAAAACCTTACTAAATTAACGTCCTCATATATGACGAAATTAATTTGACGAAACTAATGCTCTCAAAACTACGAAAATGATTGTTAATTTGACGAAACTAGAATGAAGAAATATTTCGTTACATTTGACGAAATTCGCATCCTCAAACCACTAACAAAAGCAGTTTCTTCAATTTGACGAAATGTCCGCTCGGAGCATATCCCTGGAAGTGGTTTCGTCAAAAACGAAGAAAATTTCGTCAAATTTGAAAGTCCATTTCTGAGAGTGCATTCAACATTGTTTTCTCCGTTTTTTTCCAAGCAAATCCAAACGCTTACGTCATATGCCAAAGGACGGACTGCCAAAACACAGAAAACAAAGGCTTACACATACTCTTCAATGCCCATTTTGCAACAGCAGTTGCCTAACCATTTCTTAATTTCTTTAAGAGAACATGTTAGTACAAGCCTAGTATTATTTAACTATGATTTTAAAGTTATTGCAGACGAATGGTGACATAAAAAATAACCTTAATATGTTAGCTGTCACAAACATTTATAAAGAAATTCCAATCAAGCCACGCTCGCAGTGCAAACGTATTAAGGCGCAACCGTTTTTTTTTGTGTGTCAACTATACACAAATTATTCATAATAGCTTTTGATAAGCAATATTGACATACATTAATGATGCGATTATGAAATTATTAGTAATGCATTTTTTAAAAATTCAATGCTGCACTTAATACTGTTAGTCACCGATGACTGATGCGGTAGCTAACGTGTTAACGATTACGTGGACTTGGGAAATTTAACTCGAATATAACTTCGGAATTTTAATAATTTAGAAATTTTAGTAGCTTATAATCTATTGCGTGGACTCTTGTGTAAATTTCGTGAGGTGATTCGGTTTCATAGACTCCAGTGTGAAATGAAACTTTCAATGCTCTCAAATAACAAACTTTTTAAAGATCGATCAATTTATAACTCAGGAATCCAGTAGTAAAGAGCGTACTTTGATTTAAAGGACGAAAGAACTTTCTATGTGCGTCGTCGGCAAAAGTCACAAAGCCCATTAAGTTTGATATTATTAAGGATTTTAACTTAGAATCGTTATGCAAAATAGTAAAAATTATTATACATACCACCCCTAACTCCAACGTCAGATTTATTGATCGAAACTTATCAAATATATTCAGTTAATATTATAAAATGGCAGTTGTAGTAGTGCGTCAAATTCGATATCTGTAGTGTTTCTTGGCAGCTTAAGTTACTATTATATCAATGTACAGAGTAAGGTTTGCGGTATAGTACGATATTATGGAAATAATTATAGTTAAGATTTATAAAATAATGATAAAAGTTGACTCATTAGTCTTTTCATTAGCAAACTAATGGGAGATATCCTATAGAAGTAATAACTGTTATAAGTAATAATTTTCATTAGTATTTTATTTATCATACATTTTGTCAATGAGTTTAACGCAAAATAAAGCAAACTTTTCAAATAAGAATTTGATGGAATTATTTCTTTACGGTAAAAACTCATCACCTAAATATAAAAACACTTATTAGCGTTGGGGATGAAAATGATTTGAACAATTGCAAAACGTCAATAACAGGTTAAAATCCAAAATTCAAATTCATGACCATGAAATTTCTAATCATAGTAGTTTACTAGTAAATAACTCTGTTATTTCATTATCCTGCTCCTACGATATCAGCAATAATCTACTTTGAAAGGAAAAGAAGAGCGTTTAGTTACGTGAATTACGTTTACTTTTCAACGTATTAAAACAGTGCTTTGTTTGCTTGACAAAATAAAATTAAATATGATGTCAGAGCATAAACAGAATACATATTAAAATTTCGCAGAGTAAAACCCGTGACTTAAATTTTTGTTTTGGAATTAATCGTGAAAGTGATGAAAAAATAACGGATAAAGATTTACTATTTATAAGGTTTTTTTCGTTTAAGACATAAACTCAAGCATTTCTGTTAAGAATATTTAAAATTCTTTTAACGCAATCCAGACTAATACTGTTCAATAAACTGAGACAAAACATACATAAAAGTAGTTGAACTATATTTTCAGTCATATAGCTACAGTTCATCATAAATAGCTATTTAAAAACTTAACGAGTGTCATAAAAACTTTACGCAACAGAAACTGCTGAAATGTTGGAATAAATTTAAAAATACAATAAAGCGTCAATCATTTTTATACAACATAAAATATTAAGCAAAACTATATCCATTAAAAAAAATACCTACCGTTTCACTGAAACGATTTATAAAGTTATTTTGTTAACTTATGCCATTAAGTTTTAAAATAAAAATTCGCGTTATCAGATATGTCAAAATTGAAAAATCAACACTATTTCAGTTTTATTAACTAGCATCTATTGATGCAAAAATTTTACAGAGTCATTGTTAAAAACTAACAATATTTATATTATTTAATCCAAATTTTATTCAGTAACTCTGCTGCTTAATTTAAGTAAAGTTTGCATACAAATAGCTGAAAAAATCCTCAATCGAAAACTGCTGTTGAAGTTAGTTTAACTGTTTATTTTGATATTTAGCATCGGATAAGTAATTTTTCGCCATTAAAACTTTTTGAAATGTTATTGTGACAAAATTTGATGATGTTTCAAAAAGGAGAAAGAAAAGCGAGGTGCAAGTTAACAAATTAATGGTATGCTACTGTGGTACAAATTACTCGCACTATAAGATTCATGTCTATATTTATTAAGGTTTGGCATTTTATAAAAAGGAAAACAAACCACATAAAAACAAGCTAATGACATTCAACTGAAAATTTAAATTTACCATTAATTTCACGTCTATATTTATTAAAGTTTAGCATCATTTTTTAATTTCATTTTTTGATGAGAAGGTGAACATGGTATGTTTTTATTAGGATAACTTCAAGCAAAAAATCTTGAAAAATTATCAAGTAATGGCCGTACCAGTACTACTTCTTGGCCAAACTTTTAGAGCAATGAGCCAGTTTATGTTCCTGTGGTGACAGCTTCTTTGTTTTAGCAGATGCTGATGAAATTTTATCACTCTCTTCTTCACGTAAAAATCCACTTTAAACTAACTACTAAGCTAAAATTAATTATTGCAAACCATTATATGAACATTCAAGTAAATTTATGACAAAGTTTAATTTTTTAATTAAATTAAGAATTCAATATTTTTGAAAATAAGTTCTAAGGTAGATGACGGTGCACTTGTGAACACAACATGTAGGGGCACATGTGAACAGTTCTCATATCCTCTCCGCAATATAATATTAGTGTAGGGTTATTATAAGCGTTGAAAAAAGGTGTAAAGATTTATAATTATCATTTTTGTACAATCAGCATGTAAATTAAATGTTCATTATTGTTACATTATTATTAATTGCTTATTTGTTTGCTTTATTATTTTTCATTTTTTTAAATTCTTTTGTTACTAAATAGTTGGTCAACAATTTAGTGTTACATAATATTTACAAAAAAAAAAATCCTTTAACTAAAAACTGAAGCTTTAAAATAATTTTAAATTCATCATTATATTCCGTTTGAAGCTTAAACGCACCATAAATTTTTCATAATAAAATATTCTTTGAATTGTTTTGTCTCATAAGTTTTTCTTGTTAATCCAGTGATTAGAACATGCTACGAAAGTTTAAAATTTGACAGTTATCAGAGTTGTATAATTCGGAAAAAATATTTTCTTATTGACAGTTGCTGTATAATTTAAACTTGCTAAGTAAAAGTTTCAAACCCGTCAATGTAATTGGTATACACGTATATGTTTTATATTAAAGAGTTTTTCGTTGAAATGTGACGCTTGTCCTGAATTTTTCAATCATGTTTGTATATGCCCCAGTCTTGTTCACATGTGCTCCCTCCCCTCACATTTTTTTAAAAATTCCATAAAGTAAGAAAAGATTTTTTTAAAAATCTGAAAAAACACCTGGGCACAAAGTAAAGACAATTCGATCGTGGGGACACTTTTGCTCTGATAAATTGATAATATTTTTTGGGAAATTAAGAAATGAAAAAAAAAAAATGTTCACATGTTCCCTTTTTTCTCCTATATCTCGAAACCTGCTACGCTCAATGCTTTCCGAAATCTCTTACAAATACAGGATAGGTTTTACGGCATTTAAAAATGCCAACGTTTGCACGTATAATAGGAAAAGTTACTTATGATTAAATAAGCACATGTTAAATATAGGCAGATAGCAAAAAATTCAAATGCTTTGTAGGATTTTACGCTTGGAAATCATACAAGTAAAATGAATTGAAAACCTTATTTAATAAGGGTTTAAGAAGCAACTTTTTTGATTCATGAGGTCGGAATTCATCCTCTTTTGCTCTATTTTAAATTCGTTTTCGTAATTCTAAGACTGGCGAAAAGTGTCTTTGCACTCTGAAAATAGGATTCGGTACAGCAGGAGATTTAAGGATATAGCTTTCAGAGCATGTTTGTGAGTTTTGCTTGCACAAAAGATTGTCTAAATTGACCTTCACAGTGCATGCATTAGCGGCATTCAAAATGTGCAGGTATAAGAGGTTTTACGTGATTAAAACATAATAAAGAAATTCGAAGTTTATTTTGATACAGCGATATACTATAAAGCAAATCATTTGTAATACAGTCGAACTTGCTTATGATGAACCCTGGTGCAGCGAGAACTCAAATTTAACGAGGAAATTAGAAATATTTGGTTGAAACAAATACTGCACGTTGTAATAAATTTCATAAGTTTTATCGTGATTAGCTTAGCGGTGAAGCACTTAGCATTTCCTGAAAAACTGGAACTGTAGTTTATGGAATTATAACTCGCTTTTAAACAGCAAACCTCGCTTAAAGCGAGCAATGCTTTTGTAATTTATTCAAATACTTATTTACTTCCAGCTCAACGCACCATTTCTTGGCAAAATTCTTTTGACATTCCGAAGTCAACCGATATTTAGTGATGGATCATTAGTCCTGAGCACAAATGTGACTTTCCTGTATTTTTTGAATTTGTAGAATAGCAGTCAACAATTATACATTTGTTAACGACCAATGTTATTACTTCCGAGGATCTTGTAACTCAAATTCAAGCTGATTCAGATGAAAAATGATGAAAACAACGAGAAACGATAACGATAAACGGGAAGAAATTTGATGCAGAACTATCCTCAACATAGTCGATTGATCGTTTTCGAAGCAAGAGGCACACATGAAAATGTTTTGCAAGTCCTCATAAATAGTAATACTATAGACAGTAAGACATTCAAAGCAAATTAGCCATTACAGAAATTATAAACAAACGGCTCAAGTATGTATGAATTTTTATGATTTTTTCGCGAACCCGTTTATTACGAGAGCTGTTATAATGATCAAATATTGCGGTCCCTTCACACTCGTTACAAGCGTGTTCAACTGTATACGTAAATGTTTTAACTGATAAGCTAAATTGACTTTTAATTTTTGAACTGAGAGGACTCGGTGAATAAATGATTCAAAAAGTTTCAAAAAACAACAAAACTACAACAAAAACTTTGTAAATTTCATAAGTTTTATCGTGCTTAGCTTAGCCATGAAGCACCCAGCATTTTCTAAAAAACTGACTCGATATTTTCCAAAATTTTTCAATTGTGTGTAATGATAGGTCATTTGTTATGGTCTCTTAAAACAAACTGGTATGCTGTCCACGTTATAGATGTTAACAAGAATATATTATGTATACATTAGCGCACGTAAAATTTACTTTATTGAAAAGGCGTTACCTAAGATCATTTTTCAATTCGCTTGCAAAAACCGATAAACATGAGAGTAAAAATTAAGCGTTATTGAATGCTTCATTGCTGTAATATACATCAGTTTTGAAGAATTCAAGGTCAGAAATTTATTTTGCTCATTATTTGGAAGTTTAGAATTCGAGGTATGTTTCCATAGTAAAAATATGTACATAATGAAACAGCACGGAGGTTTTTTCCCCTTAAAAGCCTTTCAGATGTTTATAACAAAATTACACTTTTTTAATGAGAGTAAAAACAGATGCATTAAAAGAATTATTCTGGGAAAAAAGTTTTAAAATTTTCATGCAGAAAAGTAATTATCGTATCCTTATCATCAAAAAAGTTTTATGTATAAATTACGCACAATAATTTTCAAACTCTTATCATTCTCAACCTATTTAAAATGTTTTAGAATGAGTAATATTTTACCGCCAAGACGGATAGTGAAAACGAGACGAGTTTCTACGAAATTTGCTTCGGACTTTATAGAACGTGATAAATAAGCAATATGGTGATGGTTATTTGAAGCGGTTCCTTCGGAATAAGATATCACTTGCAAAATCATTGTTCCAAATGTATGTTGTAAAATTTTATAAATCTGAGAATTTAAGGAGGGTCTGGTTCTGCTTTCAGCAATCAGTTGATGACAATGATATCACTTTTTTTCTTTTTTTGGCTGTTAGATCCACAGTATTCCAAGGGTGAATCCAGCTTCTGGTTTTGGAGGGGGTCATTATCGGAAAGGGGGCCCAAAGTGCAGTTTTTGGCTCAAATAGGGAGTCTCGGATAATTTTTCGAAAAATAAGTCACCAAAATACAATTTTAGATAATATTTACAGTCGAATCTCGACAACTCAAAGTTTATAACTCGAATATTCCTTTATTTCGAACTTTTCATCTTGTCCCAAACTCTTGAGACTGTTGTGGAAACTTCCAATAACTCGAACGTTTTTGCCGGTCCCTTTGAACTTCGCGCTATCGAGAATTGACTGTAGTAACTTAATCGGGGTATGACCCCCCCCTCACTCTAGATCCGCGCCTGATGCATATAATACAGTGAAATCCTGTAACAGCGAATGCAAATACGATGAAAGGAATTTGTATTCCCGATGTAATTGCTGTTACACTGCTTGAATTGAGCAAAATTCCCGAAACAGCGAACAAAATTTTTGGTCCCTTGAAGTTCGTTGTAACGAGGTTTCACTGCAAAAAGATTATACATTAGTGTCGATTCACAGGTACATCGAAAACCTCGCGAAAAACCAGAAACAGACCGTTAACGGGTTAAATTACAAGAATATAAAGAGGATGTATTTCGATTATTAATAAAATACATACATTAACGCCACAGGCTCCATCGTAGACAGCACCAACGGTGTAAAGAAGATATTACTCCGCCCCATTCTCTGGTTTTTGCGCACCACAAAAGCCACATTTCAAACTTAACGTGCAAGTCAATGTTTTGTGCACAGCATTTACTATTTGCCGTCATTTCTTTAGTACTAATGTTGTAACTGGTACCATGAACAATTTCTTATGAAGTACTGTCTTTTCCTCTCCAGATGAACGGTTTCAAACCAAAAGCCACACGCATGATTTTTTTATGTTCAATAATGAAATATTTCCATAAAAAAGACGTTTTAAGTTGTATTAACTTATCCATTGCTTCGGTATCAACTTTAGTGGCTCTTCAAAGAAGAAAATTTCCTCTCAAAGAACATTTAGTCCGTTGGAAGTATTTCAGCGAAGAAAAATTCATTTCTCTCATCATCTTAACGGTTAGAAACATTTGACGAATAAATTTTTTTATTCAACATTTCAGCTTTTATAAATATTTCACCATCAAAAAATTGCATTTTGTTCCACATTTCAGCTGTTATAAACGTTTCAATGCCAAAAAAATTCTTGCCAATTAATATATTATCCGTTCAAAACAATTCAATGACGATATATGCGCAAATTATTTTCAGCACTGCAAATGAGGAATTTTTTTTAATTAAAAGTGCTCCATTTGTTTTAAAGACTCTTATAACGATGACTAAGTATAAGCACTCCTCTTATTCCAGGACATATATAACTTCAATTTCGTAACTTTATTTTCGTTTTTTACAAAAACCTGACTCTTTTCGTGGGTTGTGCGAGTGTCATTTTTGATTAAAACATGTAAACGCGTCTGAATCCGAAGATTATATACTCAAAAATATTTTTTCATAAAAAATAAGCAAAATATTTTTATAAATCTTCTTGTGAATAAACCTGAATCTCTTACATCAACCACGTATATATATTCCATTTCGACCTTACTACGCTGCTTTGCTTACAACTTTAAAGCACGTGCTTTTTTGTGTTACACATTCAAATAAAACATTACTAGATGAGTCAAAAGAAAAGTTCTCTTCCAAACAATTACACAGGAAACATTCGTGTACGAACAACTATTTCAAAATCTTAAGAAAGGTAAGAGTTTTAACCGGTGTGAAAAGGAATACGATGTGTTTCCAAGAACTCTTTTGCCTGCCGTACGATTAAAAAATTAAATTAATGAAGAAAACAAAAAGGAAAAGAACGACAAAAAAATATTATAATAAGTTTTAAAAAATACTTAAATTTATGAACTATCTTACAACTGCCCTACAGAGACGAACGCTTCAAACTTTTATCAGCTGAATTCTAAGCAGCAACGATGCTATAATCGATATCAAATTATTGCAAACGAGGAACTATGCTTTTAAAAAACAGTGAATCATTCTAAAAAAAATTAGGAAACTTTTACTAAACAAGATAATCCATCGTGAAAATCATCTTTGATAAAATATATATCCCTCAGCACATTATCAAAATTGTTTTAGATGCTAGCTCCAGATAAAACGCGCACTAAGGCGAAACACCTAACCAACACGGAAATAGGAAGTATCCATTAGGGCTACAAAATTCTACAAGTTCATCCACTGACTGGCTATTTCTCACTGCAAAGGTCGAAAACATGGTACAAAATATCAAGCGTTGCTCTTTTCTTCGAGTCTTGACTCTGGTTCAGTATCAAATCTTTGTAGAATACCGGAACGAATGCTTCTTCACCCGGTCCTTTCTCAAGCAGCGTTTCATTAAAATCTTGGAGCACAAGAATCCAACCCGGAAAAGAAAAGCGGGAGAAATTCTCCTTTTCCTGATGACAAAACCGGGGCGCTTTTCGGACATTGAATTCGGGCGGATGCAAATATCGATTGGTTGAGCCTGGGAGTAGAGACAGCTGGGCCAAGCTTCCGCATGCTTTAGTCCCACTGCTAAAAATGCTCGCACGTTGAGAAATGATCTCTAGCCAACAATGCGTTTTGGAAATGAAAATTTTGCGTAGATACGTTGGGGGTGTGCTTCCACATCATCGCACCAGAAATGGATGTTTTTTGCATGGCATTACCCTCCGAATGGAGAATCTGTTTTCCGCCTTTGTTTCTACACGTTTAAGCGCTTCATCAAGAGACGGGAGATTGAGGGGGTAAGGATAGATTGTGTTTATTTGATATTCGGAGTCTTTTGTTGGTTTAATGTGGTTTTTCTTTGAGCGATATAAATTGTTTCATGTTATGTGGAAAATTTCATTTGACTGTTTTGAGCTTGTTACGATGAAAAGTTCAAAACAGTGAGGATGTTTTTCGATTTTGTTAACTATATTCATTTATTTTTATTTATAACACTTTCGAATAGTTTTTTTTTTTTTAATCCTTAATTTCATTTTCACTATTTTAATGTCATTATAATAAAGTAATTTATGTGACCAGGGGTAAATTTGAAACTTGTCAGAGGGTTCAAAATAGTGAGGAGGATTTTCGATTTTGTTAACTATATTTATTTAGTTTTATTTATGACACTTTCGAGTTTTTTTTTTTTTTTTGTCGTTAATTTGAGTTTAACTATTTTAATGCCATTATAATAAAATATTTTATGTTGTCAGGGATACATTTGAAACTCGTTAAAGGATATTTAAGAACTTGTATTTATTTGTTTTTATTTACACTCTTGAAGGCAGTTGTACATTTTGGTGTTAATTTTAAGTTTCAGTAAATTAATGTTATTAAAAAAAAAGTTATATGGTCAGCGACATTAAATAATATTTGAATGTATTCAACAGTTTGTTAAAATATATTTTTTAAACTTTTGCTCTTCCAACTGGTAATGTAGTTAATTTTCAGTTTCATTATTTAAAAACCATTTTAACAGGTACTCGTTTAGGGGTTTCAAGAGGGGCTATTGTACCCCCCTTCCCAAGCTCGACATTGAACATTCAATGTATTTCCATATATGTGAAATAACGGTCTGCATTATAACAATTTTTTAAGTGGCCAAGGGTGTTAAAGAAAGTTTTAATGAATAAATATTTATACAAGGTCATTAATTTTATTTGACTGTTTCAAATTTATTATGATGAAAACATCAAAATAATGAGGACTATTCAAGATTTTGTTAAATATGTACATGCATTAATTTTTATTTACGCACTTGCAAGTAGTTGGATATATTTTCCTTAATTTCGAGTTTCAATGTTTTAAAGTATTATCATAAAAGTTTTTAAATGGTTTAAATTAGAAAAGTTTTTTTAAACGCATTTATTTATTTATTGACAAACATGCGTGATGGAGTGTTATATTACAAAGGTAGCTAAATTTGAGTTTCACTGTTTTGAAATTGTTATAATCAAATGTTTAGTTTTTGAAAAGTATTTAAATATTTAGAACAAATACATTTCCAATCCTTAAAAGAGTGAGATACAGTTATGAACTTCGTATTTGATTTTGAAAATGTAGTATAAAGTTATTTTTATGTAGATAAACTTGAGTTTCCCTGTTTTAAAGATATCACATTTAAATATAAACAAAGAACTTATAAACATATTCATTCACTTGTTTTTCTCAGACGTATTTTTTACAGTGTATTTGGTTTTGATGTTCAAATGTTTTCAAGTTATTAGGTTCAAAACTTTAACATTTTAAAGGAAATTAAAGAATTTTTAAATGCAGCAATTAGTCTATTATTATTTACACAGTATAAAACATTATTCTGTTTAAGTTTTACATAAACACAATGTTAAATTTTATACTCTGTATTGTATACATCGCATAAAGTTTATTACTGTATTGCTAATTTCAAGTTTTGCTGCTTTAAGGTTAATATAGTCAACACACTTCATAATGACTAAAATAATTTATTCATCTTCACATTTGTTTAAAATATTTTATGCGTAGTTTAACTAGCCTAATATATAGCTTACTTTGTTCTTCACAGCTAATTATAGTAAATGTTTGAAAGTGATTAAGGTCTCTTACACACTAAGCAACTTAGTTGAATTAACTTTCGAAAAGGAATCGCCCAGCATTTTTCACACTTATCAAGCACGCCAGGCACACGTGCCTCTACCTTTCTCATCCCGATGGGTTGAATTAACTTTTTGTTTCGAAACGTTGATTTAACTGATCATCTCGTGTGTAGAAGGCGAAACAGTATTTAAGAAGTTTTAAATGTATTTATTTACTTATTTTTATTAAAACAAATGCAACACGAATATTTTATAGGGTCAGGTGGGGGAAAGTGGTCAATGGGGTAAAGTTGTCATTCGTCAAATAAATGGCTATAGCTCGGAAATAAATGTTCGAATGAATGTGAAAATTTTATTATAGAGTAGGGCAGTTAGAAACTACATTTTGAGTACAAAATTTTACAACTGGCAAAATTTTATTTGGTAAAAAAAAATATTTTGTGTAAATATGAAAAGTTTTAAAATCTAAACACCTCTTTTAACTTCCTTAGGAAATTTTGTTTGTTAGAGTTATGGACAGATTAACTGCATGGGAAGCTTCGTACATGTCTCAAGAACTCTTACTCATTAGCAGTTAGCTGAATCTATTTTAGGTAATTTTTTAGAACACTTTAAGTAAGATGGGGTAAAGTGGTCATAATATTAGGCTTAACAAGTATTGTTCTTCTAATGTCACTTAATCGTTAAGTAAAAGGCAGATATAAATTAAATATTAATTTCACTTAATATATATTGTTTTTACAGTAAATGGGGTGAAATATACGAGTATATGCGTATGCATACGCATATACTCGTGTAGGCCCGTATATAGACGTATTCACATTAATTCACCAATAAATACGTATATGGGTATCTGCAAGTATTTTTAATCCATACAGATATACATTCGACAATACACGTAAATACTCGCTTATACGAGTATAAACAATTATATACTCAGGTAGACACATATATACCCGTACGTACTCGAGTAGACATTTACATACAAGCATATGATATACAAGTATACAGGGTGAGTTTAAACTTTTAACTCGTACTCGAGTAGACATTTATATACAAGCATATGATATACAAGTATACAGGGTGAGTTTAAACTTTTGGCCAAATTTTTAAAAAGTGTTAGAGTGGTAGATAAGAAGCAAGAATCACACATAAGGTCACAAACACAATATTGACGCGCTACATGCACGCAAATCCAGAAATTGGTGGATGCAAAACTGATTAAAAATTTATTACACAAAGACAATTTTACACAACATTTTAGGTCTCAAGAAAATTTTAAGGGAGAATGATGAAATTTGTGGGCTGCAGCTGGGACACTTGTGCGTCGCAATCACAAAGCACGCTCTGTTGCAATAAGAAGACTTTTGAAAAACTTTCATCAGCCGCTGCGCCTTTGTTCCGATGCTTGTATTAGAGCTACTACAGGCCGTAACTTTTAACAACTGCTCTAAATATTTCTTAAAAACTAAAATGTTGGGTAAAATCATCTTTGTGTAACATTTGTGATTTGTTTTGCATCCATCAGTTTCTAGTTTTGTGTGCATGTAGCGCGTCAGCGAACGTAAGTTCCTTATAATTCCTTGCTTCTTATCCTTCCCTCTCACATCCCTTAGATTTTTGCCCAAGTGCTTGGATTCACTCTGTAGGCACACATGTATATAAGCTTTTATACTCGTGTATACCTACATGTAGTGCTGTATATACGTAAGTGTACGTATATACGTCTATACAGGTATATAATCGTGTTTGTACGTATATATACGTATAACTCGTGCTTCACAATGTGAGTAGATACATACAAACACGCACTGAATGTATCCACGAGTTAAGTCGGGTATACCAGTAAATGTGTGTATGTACATTTATATATGCGTGTATACGTCTACTGTACACGTATATACCCATGTATGCACGTATATACTCGAGATACAAGTGCATACACTCATATGTTCATTTACACGCGTATATACCCGTACATACACGTGACACGTATGTACTCGTGTAGACACGTATACACTCATGTAGGTATTCACGTTTACATGTATATGTATCACGTATACACGTATCACGTATACATGTACACGTATCACGTATACATACTCGTGTATACACGTATATACTTGAGTAGGCACGTGCATGCATGTATCTGATGCATACATGTATCTACTCATGTATGAACGTATTTACTAATGTTTACACGACACGTATACTATACTCGTGTATACACACATATGCTTTGCATATACTTGTAACTATAAAAATAACCGAAAAATACAAATATTAGGGTTGTTTATAATAATTTTGCATCTACTTTTAACTATGACCACTTTACCCCATGCTATGACCACTTTCCCCCACCCCATGGGGTAAAATGGTCATGAATACAAAGGGAAAAGAAAGTGTTATAACACTACTTAAATCAATATTTCTTTTCATAAAACTCAATGTACCGTGTTCTTTAAAAATGCAATGTAAAATAAAAACAAAAAAAGTTTAAGTGTTTAAAGAATTTATTGTATTTATTATTCACCTAATTTGAAAACCTACGATTTTATGACCACTTTACCCCACCAGACCCTACTCTACTATTTTTCATTATATATTACTGTTTATATTTTACACTTCGTATTTTATTTTGTCTAACGATTGTAAGTTTATATCGATTTTTTAAATCTTCACAGGAATTATGAATTTCTAAATATGTATATTGTATTTTTCACACTCGCACGGGATTAAAGTTGTTTTAAATTCTTTTATCCCGTATCTTAAATATACTGGAAATACATATCATCTTAAACATACGGGGGAAAATTTTAAATATTCGGGGAAAATATATTATCTAATAATATCTTATTAGATAATTTTGTTTCACTATTTATAAATTATAATCAAACAAATTTCAAATATTCAAGAACACTTAATTCTTAGATGCACTGATTTATTGATTTAATTTTATTTAGCAATTTTTATTGATATACAGCATTAGTTACAACCTCTGTTCAAATCAAGAACAATTCCATAGCATACAAGCATATCAAATCTCATAATTATTTTCAAAGTGGATTATACGTTTTCAACTTTAATGCTGAAAAATTTAATATAAAGGTTTAGTTAAGCTCTATTGAATTCTCAGATCCAAGTAACTCAATTACTGGTGCATCCAAACGTAGTGAACTCAACGAATCTAGTATCTGTTTGTGGATCTAAAACAAATTGAACGAGATCCCTCAAAAGACTGAACTTCATTTTATCTGTTTAATATCGTATTATATGTTAAATAAAAATATTTAAAATGTTATCTTATAACGAGAGGGCATAACTTTTGGAAAGTCGAATCGGATGAACCTGAGCGTAGTGGTAGTATTTTATTCGGGTTTACTTAGCTGGTAAAATATTTCCATTCAATGCCCAGTAACAGCGGAGAAATACGCATGCAACTTGAGTGTACTTTATGCAGTACTCCGTATTTTATACATAAGTTATATTAAACCTCAATCGTGCATGTCGGGGCGTTCATAGCAACGCTCTAGACCCATATTAGTTAGAGAGTTTTGGAGACTAGTTAGTTTACATTTGTTTCTTTTTAGGCTCTTCATAATTACTTTATTAATTATTGATATAAAATAGCTGTTTCGTATTTATTCTTCATTTTTAGGTTTTTGAAAAGAAAAATCATAAATTTTAATTCCTTTAAAATTTGTGTTAAAACTAGAGATATTTAAAATGAGATTTTTTTTATGCAAATAATTTTTTTTTTTTTTTTTGTAACAACATTCTGTTATCAGAAATCATTGTCAGATGGTAAGTGATTCTAAATTATAATTAGGATGAAAAAATTTGATACAAAAATTGTTTTTACACCAAGATCATATTGTTTGCTTCTAATGTAGCTGCGTAGTGGCTACTAACCTCTACACAAAGAAAAAAAAACAAATAGTGCGGTTTTACAACTACAAGGTGTTTTCAAGCGATATAATGAGAATCACGCTTCATTCACATTTCAGGCAGTGAGAAACAAAGAGATGTAAGTGAACTTTTTAAAGTTTTAAAGACGTGGTTTGAAGTTCAGAGTCTAGGTAAGCTTGGATGAGTGAGGAAGTTCACAGCAAGAAATGTCGTGGGATTGTTTTGTGAGTCGTAAACGCCAAGGTGAGTATTTATTGCTTGTGTTTGTTATTCGTCGACTTTGTAGCGTACGGAATTTCTCAACAACGGAAAGTTATCCATTTATTATGTGCCAAATAATACTCACACTGAAAAACACTATGTGTAGTGTAGGTCATTGGTGATAGGTACAGTACTGATAAAGAAACTCAAAACAAAAATGGTGAAGTAAGGTAAAGTGATGAGTAGTTGGGCACGTAAGAAGACCAGTAAAGTTTTGTCAATTATGGGACATATTCTTTGGTGCCCTATTCTATGTGAGTTAACCTCCAGAAAGCTACATTTTTGCACATAAAGATTTTTTAAGTTTCGTACACTACTCATGTTGTAACTAACAAAATGATTCTCCAGCCACTGATTTTGCACTTTACTCGGATTTTCCTCACGACCCGACCAAGTCAGCAACACAACCTCCATAGCTTACCAATCCTTAGCAGTTCTCTCACTGCCACGAACTTCCTTGACTCTTTTCCTGCCGTTCATATTTGCTTAACTCTTTCTCCAGCTCAGATGACCTGCAAGAAAACAACCAGAAAGCAAAGGAAGAAGCTGGAAGATTCTCCAGACCCAATGATATCAGAAGCCCTATCCCCAAAGCCTGCCAATAACTTTCCTTTCGCACAACTACCAACTTCCTTGACACTTTCTCTGCAGTTCCTTGCCAGCTTGGCTGCGTCTCCTCTGTCTTAGTCGTTAGCTGAGGTAAGACGACAAAAACTGCTTTCAGTTTTCATGACATAGTTTTCATGTTTCAAAAGAAAATAAGTTTCAATACTTTTATTTTAAATAAAACCTAACAATTTAAAGAAGTCGCGGGTTTAAATTTCAGGTTTTTAAATCACATTATAAAGTCTTTTTTTTTTTTTAGAAATCTTAGGTTCGTCATCTTACAAATGAAAAGCTGTATATTGTCAAATTAATCTGCTGTGAATATTATTCTGTTGTAAAAAACTAGAAATTCTTTAAGAAATATTAATTACTGAATTTAAGTTACTATTCTGTACTTTCTTTTCAGACGAATAATTCATATTATAAAAAAAATCCGTTTAATAGAAAAAACATAATACATCCTGCGATAGCGCCATCAAATGCGAAGATGACCTTTTAACCGGTTGCTGTTGATTTCGGCGTTGTCTAAAAATCACCGTATATTTCGACAACTGTTTGATTTTTTTTTTTTTTTTTTTTTTCGATGTTTCAGCACTTGTATACCTCTATATGAAATGAAGTATTTCAGTGAGACTGATGTGGTACAATAGTATTTTTCTGTTCAAAAAGGCTTTTAGAAGCTTCGAACAATAAAGATTTTTCAGACATTTTTTTGGGCTAATTGAGCAACTTGAGAATAAATTCGAGATAGACCATGAGGTCTGTGTTGACTTCTGCTCAAAATGAGCTTTTATATCAACGCTTAAAGTATTTTTAGAGTTTTGAAGTACCCAACTGCATATATGCTACGTCAACTGCAGTGATCTTTTCGTTTTGCGCTTAAATCGGTTGCATTTTCGATAACGTCCAAGTTTCTTACTTGATCATTTCTATCTAATTGCATTTTTTTTAATATATATATTTTTTTCATTGAGAGTGGTAAATGTTTTTCTCTAATATCGATGTTTCGTATTTGGAAAAAAAAAAGTATAAAACCATTTTACGATTCTTAATCTTTTATTTCAGATCCTTATAAAACTACGATGAAGTGTGGATTTCTCATCACCGGATTACAAAAGAAAACCGAGGGTTTGTGCATTGTGCAAAAAGAAACCCCTTAAATAAAAGTTAGAAAAGCGGGAAATTTTTTGAACCTCCAAGTCATAACACAACGTTGCTGCATTTGAGCAAAAATAAATAAATAAAAAACGAAGGGAAAAAAAGAGAGAGATTAAAGACAAGGTACTGGGTAGGTATTTATAAAATAAGCAGCAGGAAAAAAAAGTTTATTTCTCGGACTGGTTGCAGTCCCACAGTTTATCCTCTGAATTCACCTTTGGTTGAAGTGAAAGCGAAGCATGAACGAAGCAAGGCCATGCACAAAAGGGACCTATTCAAAATGCAGCATCTCCATCAAAAATAAAATTATAAATTAACTGTCACAACACCATATGAAACTACTTTTTTTAAAATTTTCGACAGAAGATGGCGCTACTAATTGATTTGTGGATATAGCATTTTAATATAACGTTCGGCAGCGATTTTTTAAGGAGATAATTGGGGGTTAGGGAAATGTGCGTGAGACAGTGGCGGCGATTTGGGGGAGGGGGGAGGGGCAAGAGGGGGCGACTGCCCCCGCACTTTTTATGGTGAATTTATTAATTTTATTTTCCGATTTAGAAACCAAAACTAAAAGTTATAAAAAAAGCAGATATGTCATAATTTTTGAACGTAGTTGTTTGTTTTACTTTGTATATTTAATAACTTTTTTTTGTATTCACTGTTTAAATGCAATCAATTGCTTTAGTGAAACAAGCCCTAATTGTTTTATGAAACTATTACCAAGTGTTGTGACATCTCAAAATCGTTCTGAGTAAATAATGTTAGTCTAATTCATGTCTGTGTACAAAATGCATCAAAATCTTAAGAAAAACTTGCGTCAAGTTACTTACATCAATATTCACTTATCTGTTTCAATACTCTCAAAACCAGCAATACCAAATTTTTTCGTTTTTTTTTTTTTTTTGCTGTCGCTAAAAGTCCCATTTCTTTTAGTTGTCTTTTTTTTTCATCCCCAACTTATGAGCCCCAATCGCAGCCTCTGGTGTGTGATATAGTAAGTATAAGGGGGAACGTTGAGAGGTTTTGCTTTTAGATATGATTTGTTTCCATTAAAATAAGAAACTTTTTTGACATTAACATGGTTTAATATTTCACGTCATATATTCATCTTTTAATATTATGCATTTAACACTCAATTAAAATAGTTTGAATTATTCAATTGTCATTGGAAATCCAGAAGATTGACTTCGTCATTTCGGTTTTGCACTCACCTTTTCAAATTTTCCGTAGAAAGTAGTTTTGCGCGTATTTATAAATTATAAGAATATTTTCAATAAAATAAGACGATTAATATATGTATATATATTTAATGACAATTATACACTAAATTTCAATTTCCTTCACTTTACAGCAATTTTTAAACTTGAAACATGTGTCAACTTCTAAATTTTTGAAATGTTCATCTGCATTTAAATTGAAAGTACTGAGCTTACGAACTAACAGACCTCATATATAGTGATGTGCCGGATCGTTAAAAAAAAAGTAGATCTGCGGTTACGGATACGTATCCGGATCATTAGTGTCAAGATCCGCGGATATGGATACGGATCTCAAAAAATTTTTTTTTCCCTATTCAACTATCCAAGTGTAAAATTTGTTGCGGAAGGGATATGATTTACTTTTTAAAGAAATCTCCGTAAAAATTGAAGGAGAGTTGGAAGGAATGGGCCAGCGCTGCATTAATGCTTAGATAGAATGTGAAAAATTATTTCTAGCTTACTCGATAGATGTAGGATACAGAAGCAAGAGTGTAAAGCTGCTATTGGACAGGCTAGAAATAATTTTTCGCATTTTATTTCAGCATAAATGCAGCACTGACCCATTCCCCTGAACTTACCCCGACCGACGAAATACAGAGCCGAGAACACCTGTACAAATAGTAAATAGAGAATTTAGTCTCACTTTTTTGAAGGATGTCGAGAAAAACAAAAATGAAGAATAACAGAAACCCCAAATCAATAGCAAAAACTAATATTAATTTAAAAATTAAAAAAAACAAAACATGCCCCAGAGAGCCGATCTCATATTAAGATGAATTTCGCGGGTCAGATTACACATTTGTTAAAAAATAGGAACTGACAGCAGGTAAAAATTTTAAATCATTGAGCTTTTTCTCCTTATCTTCCGACTATGAAATCGCTACCAATCACGCGTTTAAAGGCTTAGAATTGCATTTAAAATTTTCTTAACAAGATTATAGCTCCTACTGTATATAAGTTAGAAGTTTCAAATAAATATCAAACGCAGAAAACTTCGTTCTTTCAATTAGGGCCAACATTTTTAACGTACGGGTAAATTTTTACTACAGTAATTGTGGGAAACGTTAAGTCGGTTTTTAATTAATATCTCTGGTAATTAAAGTTCTACGAAAACGAGGCCAAGCTAAGAACACTTTCGATCAAGTCACCTTTTGAACGAAATACGAACTTTCAAAATCGATCTGTTTAGGAGCTACGATGCCACAAAAAGACACTGATACACACTTTTAAAACTTATTTCCCCTTCCTTTTTGCAAGGGGGGGAGGATACAAATTGGCTTCTGAAATGATACCTTATAATTTAAATAGGGAATGAAACCTAATTTAAACGGAATTTAAGAGTCTTTTATTCAAATATTTAAAAAATTTTAGAATAGAAATGATCCGTTTAAGATCCGTCAAAAAAGTAACGGATACGGATATTTATTTTCCCTCGGATATCCGGAACATGACTACTCATATCCCTTTTGAACTCCAATCAAAAATGTTGCGAATATTAATGAAAAAGTAATTTAATCTCTGAAATCTGTTCCTCAGAGTAAGACTAACGTAAATTCAAAAATTGCAATTTTCGTTTATTTGTGCATTTTAATCCTACTACGCATAGAGCTATGTGAACGTAATTCTTTAAAAAAAAAATCCTTTGTAAGTATTATCCAGGGTTAAAAGAGCGCGTGTCCCATCCCTTTACACGCGCGAGACAAACGGTCTCCCTCTCTCCTATTAAGTAGCGGTTATGTGACTTTCGTTAGTCGGGCTCTGTGGTACAGAAAATTGCAAAAATATTTTCTGCTATGTTAAACGATAGTTGGTTTCAAAAACACCATGTGCTTTAAGTTGTTAAAAATTTGAATTTGTATACTTTTTTAGTTTTACAACACATTTTTTTAACTCTAATGTGCCAATTCTCTTTTCTTTTCTTTTTTTAAAAATAAATATAAAAGTGCGCATTACCTTTGAAAACTAGATCAGTATGAAATTGAATTCATTCAGTGATTTTCTGTATTCCACAGAACATTAAGATCCCCAGGAACTTTCATAAAGGTTCCCAAAAAGATCTCTATTGGCTTCATTAAAACGTCTAAATTTTAGTATAATTTTAAAATTTCCAGCAATTCTTAAAAGCAGTTTGTTTGTAAAAAACTATAAATATACCAAAGTCGCTTAAAAGTTTGTTTTCCTTTCATTAATTTGTTATGATTTAAAATTTTGTATTTTTGGTTGATAAGCAAGTCACAGAATATATTTTATAAAACCAAAGAGAAAAAGAAAACATTATAGGTTACCTTTCTAATTTATTATCTTACTACAGTGGCGTATCCAGCGCGGGTGCCACCCGGGACGGAATTTCTGGATGACACTCCTTCCCCTAACCTTTCTGTCGCACGAAATTTCTATGTTCACATAAATTTCATACAATTTTATAAACAAAAAAAAAAAACTTTTTTCGGACTTTTGTGGAGCAGCGATAGTTTAAGTTGGCGAATATACATTAAAGGACAAATTTAACTTATGAACGAGTTCTATGTAAAACTTGCCCCTAAACATGTGCTCCAATTTCGTTCAAAATAATTTGTCCACTGTTTTTTAATGCATTCGATTCTAATCAATTTAAAGATTTCATTCGCATCTACAAGTGATTAGTATCCCTTTTTTCGGTCTTTGATTTGTTTACGCGAGCTCCGGGATCAAAAAAGTTTTCCGCTGAATTTTTTGACCTTTTTAAAATTTCTTTTTCTTTTCTTTTTTTTAACGTTTCAAAAAACGGTATTTCAGGGCAGCGGAGGGGCACACCAAAGAGGGGCTTGGACGAGCCAAAAAAGCAAGGAGGTGGATGCCAAGGTGGCATCCGCCTCCGCAATATTTTTCACATTTTAACACATGAGTAGTCATGTGTTAAAATGTGAAAAATATTTAATTATTTAGCTACCTATGTATGTCACTCAAACTCTTCGAAAATGGCAGCGAGTTAAGTTTCGAACCAGTTATCAAAAAAATTGAAATTTACGAGGATTATGGATAATTTGGTCTCCACTTTGCAGACCGAAAATTAACAAAGATATGCATTAAAAACGCTTCTTTGAGAGCGGCTGAGGGTCGAATCAGACACCAAACGATTCAAAGCTTTTCAAGAACCCATTTCGCTTAGTTATATCTTTGCACGACTTTAATTAGAAGGTCTATTGCTTATTACGACAATGACATTCTTTTTCAAACTTAAGCCACCACAGCTGGCAAGTAGCGTGCGAAGTCCTTTAAGTACACACCCGTAGGCGAGGTATTTTGAGGGAACGGTGGTGTGGACCGAGGAACCGACACAAATGAAAAATCCATCAGCATACTGCTGCTAGAACTACGAATATGATCCCATACAAAATTTTCAGCCAAGTGAAAACATTCGACTATAGAAAAAATGAATGTGCGGAAAACTGTGCGGCAAACAAATACCATCAAATTGCTTCCGAAATAATTCTTGCTTTTGTAAAATATCCCCTAAATCCAAATTTGACCAAATATATTTCTTCCTATAAGTGCTTCTTTTTATTATTTCCAGAGAGTACTAGTTTGCGAGTAATCTTAAACTTGGATTTAATGCCCACAAAGCAATCATCAATCCTTACTCTTCCAAACCATTAACCTCACACCCGTGCTTCGGAGTCTAAAGCAAGCATATCGTCACCTCAGAGCAACAGTAAGATATCTTAGTATTATTTCTGGGATTAGATGTCTTAGTGTTGCTCTGAGGCGACGATATTTGCAGTTAGTAAAATTATTTAAAAAAATAATACGGCTTCTCTTTTACCTCGTCTATAAGGTCATTGCAACTGAAAGCTTGCAGCAAATACCAGAGATGATGCATTTCTTATTAGAGTAGTTAAATAAGTCCTTGTAAGACTAGTTTGGAGCTTCGCAAAAACTTGGGTGAGTTGGTGTTAATTAGCAAGATTGAACAGTACAGCGTATACTGTTGGGAACTGGACGTATTTTCAATTGTTCACATTAATTAGCACAAGGTTTAGATGTGTGCTTCAAATACAAAAAAAAATAATTCTGTATTTTTTTTTTTTTTTTGTCTAATAAACATGTTACACCCGCCAGAAATTAGTTTTTGTAATTTCAAAAACGCATTACCACAAACATGACGAATTTTGGGCAATGACCCTTTCCCTATTAGTCAACCGAAGATAGCGATTGTAGTCAACCCTGAATCTCACAATCTTCCTCTTTATTTGTGTATAGTATACACAATATATTGATTACCAATAATGAAGAAAGTTAAGCTGCTGCAAACAATTTCACTGGCCAGTACTCGTAAACCAAATATTACTGTAGCCAGGTACGTTTTGCACTTATCTCATAGTTTTATTTCACCTGATACATAAAAAAAAAGAACATCCAGCATTCATCCCGTTGTATTCATTTGAGTTTTGACGTCTTGAATTCAAATTATGTTTTTTGCAATCTCGAATTGAATGAACAAATGGCTGCTATCGCAGTCATAATTGCGAAAAACATAATTAAAATTCGAGACTTTAAAAATCAAATGAATGCTAGGGGCTGGATGTTGGGTGTTATGAGCTGGATGCTGTGTGCCTGATGCTGGATGTTGAGTGCCTGATGCTATGTGCTGGATACTGTTTTTTTTCTAAAGATAATTGTCTAGTGTCTATAGGGTAGGTTATAAATAAAATCAATTCCGGGGGGCCTGAAGGCCACCGCCCAAGAGGAGGGGCATGCTCACAGAGAGCCGCTGACCAGAGGAATTTGCAATATAAGCATAGACGAATAAAATCAAAGGAACACCAACTACAGTCAAGTGAAAACAATAAGCAATCGTGATTTCTCAAAAAAAAGCAAAGAAAAAGAAATAAAACTTTCTTCATTGCTGCCCTACATAAATTTTCTGTTTTAATTTTAAAATGAAAAAGCAGAGCCGTAAACCAAATAGTTTAATTAATTCCACAATAACTGACCAAGCATTGGAAGATAACGTAGGGAGGTTGTAAGAGTTTTTATGCTTTTCTTAGCTTTTCGATATCTCCAACTACCAAACATATATATTCTAGAAACAGATACGGAAAAGTGCTCTTCCCGCGTACTAAAAAAGCAGTGAGTAATGCTACTTTCCTTTTTGCTAACAGAGCAGGTGATTATCGATTCCTAGAAATCGATACGTGAAGAATAGCCACGCAACTCAAATCACAATACGCCCGTCTCCTGCACATTTTCCAAGGTCGAAGAAAGGCTTTGTTCTGATTTTCAACCATTTTTCAAAGTGTTTGCCAAAGAATGACAATTGAAGATTTTTCTTTTCCTTGGAGGTTGTCACTCGACCTTGACGCTAATTAACTAGGTGTGGCATTTGGAAAAGATGCCAATTAGAACGTTTTTTTAATTGCAGATTAGACATAGCTATGAGCGCAGTTTGACAACTGATTTAAAAAGATGTTTTCTTGTAGTTTATTAAAAATATTTCTGAAAAAAGCAATGCACTTTTGGGGGAAAAAAATTAAACATCGTGATTTTCTAATTTGGAAAAAAAGTTTTTTTTTTCTCCCCGGCGTCTTTTGAATTGCATTTAAGTAAATATTCAAATAGATAAGTGAACAGTTTTTATCACCAATGATTTGTAGTTTGCATCATTGTAGAAGCATCTTTTATAATTTTTCTTTTAGTAAAAACTATTGAAAACTTATTTTTTAAATGCGAAAAAAAAAATATTCGAAAGCATTACCGGATATTTGTTTAAAAAAAAAGTTTTCGGTCTTAATCACGTAATTCGTTTTATTACGATGAGTAACTTTACTTGGAAAAAAAAACTGTAGTTATTCTTTCAAACGTGAAAACATTGGGATTTCTAATCTTTCCTTCACATTGCAAAAGTGGTCATCCGAAACAAAAAGTGAAGTTTTTGTTATCAATTTCGTGCACTTTGTTTTACAATGGATGTGACCTCTGTTTTGTTTGCTTTTTAATAAAAGTACTGAAAAAACTTTTTTTTAAAACAAAAAAAGTTTATAGTGCTTTATTTGTATTACGTAAAGCAGTGGTTCTCAACCGGTAGTTCACGTACCCCTTGGGGACCGAACAATCTATAACGGATGCACCGTTAACTACCCAAAATTAGACAAAACTATTTTAAAAATAATCAAAATTTGAATGCGACAAAAGTTTCATCAAAATCGTATGATCCTACATTTAAACAAAAGCATTGCAACACTTAGTTTCTACGCTGGTATTGAAACCGAATACAAGGAACTACTCGACATTCAGCTCTATTCTCGTATCGGTAGAACTTACTTCGATGCTGATTTCTACTTGGTCACCTGACGAAATCGCTATCGAATTCAGGGAGGAGCTATTCTGTCATGCTAAGGACAAAAGTCGTATCTGCACTTTTTATCAAAACTGAGTTACAGTCACCAAGTGGTTTTTTTGTCACATATTTCCCCTAAATACAATATTTTATGTTCATTAGTTAGTGGGAAATATTTTTTAAAAAATTCTGAAAAAGTTGCATCTGAATCAAATACATGGAGGCGCAAAACTTTCAACGGCATTTACATTTTCAACTCATCTGCAGATACGACTTTAGCGCTTAGCACGGCAGTATTCTTATTTGAAATGAAACCGATATTTACTGTCGATTTCAGGTCGACTGCTCGATAGATGAAAATCAATTTGGTTTGCTGAGCAATTCTAGACACCCGAATTTTCAAATTAACGCTAAACTTTGTGCATTATTTCAGGAACAAAGAAGATATATTTGAGAGAAGTAAGGATAATTTATGCATAGTTTTCTTTTTTCTCTTTCTTTATTTCTCCCGCTGTTTTTTTTTTTTTTTTTTTAATAAAAAATACGAAAAGACGACTAACAATAAATTGTACTTTTCCTAGATGTATGAAATGCAAGTTTATAAATTTATTAATTATAACGTTTTTTTCCCCTGCAAACTTTCAGGATTCAACAGACCTACAGGAAAAATGAATCTCTAAAGCGAATAAATAAATAAATAAATATGCGTAAAATTAGCATCTGTATAAAAGAATCTAAAGAGAACAGAAAGTGCGTTGTTCAAAATAAGAGGGGAGCAAAATCAATTTCCTGTTAAAGCGGATAAATAAAACATTCGTATATTAAAGCAGAATGATGAGAAAAACGTAAATACGTAACTTTTCCTACAATTTGACCTTTTTTTTTTGAGAAATTGCGATTGCTTATTGTTTTTAATTGACCTCGTTGAATTGCGTCCTATTCTTTTTGAGGTCCACCAACCTCCACCGCGCGGGTAGCCTTCCTGGGCAGTATTGAAGGTGGACTCCTCCGGCTCATCGCCCATGTTCTCCAGAATCGACTTATTTATACCCCGACTCTTTCGAATTTACACAATCCTCTTTAGACAAAAAGAGCATCCAGCATCCTCCATACTATATTAAGCATCCAGCATCCTCCATACTATATTAAGCATCCAGCATCGTGCGTACAATATTCAGCATCCGGCACACAAAATTCAGCATCCGACACACAAAATTCATCTTTTTTTTTGTCTCCTATTTACTTCACCATGGTTTTCTCCGTTTAAACAATGTTAGGTATTAATTTTCTTTAATTTTATTTTCAATTGTTTCAAATAAAGTGATAACTTCAAAAAATGCTTATTTATTTTCCTTAAATATAATTTTAAACTTCGACACTGAACTAATGTTTTTTTAGGTTTCGTAACGCGGTGCTTGAGTAATATTAATTCATTAGTTAAGTTCATCTACTTGTTTGAATACAACAGTATTACAGGGGTCTTAATCTACTAATTTCGAGATTAATTCAGAGTTGAGTGATAATTGAAAGTGAGTGATAATTGAATCCAAAGGAGAAAAGTCAAGAAAAAGATTTGACGGTCAAATCATACTTGTTGATGGCGATGACACTGTGAAAAGTGCTACTTTAAAATTTGAATGTTTTATTTATCAGGATGTATAATAGGCCATTTTATGTTACTACAATGGATTAAAAGTAATAATTTTGGCATCATTTTCCACATAGTGCGGTGAAATGGGTTTGAACTTTTTCAGTACTCAATTTAATCGGAACTGAAGTTTAGTTTAACTAATTTATAATCACAAAAATGTAAAAAATTACATAAAACTGTTCTAAAGGAATGTAATATCAAGATGCAGTCAAAAAAAAAAAAAAAAAAAATTCAAATTCTTGTGTTACATGGCTTTGAAAGTGAAAACAGCTAAAAAGTGACCCATTTTACTTCACGAAACTGCAGTCCTCAGATGGAATTGGCTGAGCTGGCGGTGAATTTTATGTATTTCTGCCTTAGCTCTGTCTATTGGACAGTAACTTATTGAAAATACCATGCCTTGCCTTCAATCTTGAGTTGAACTGAACCATTGCTTTGGTCACTCGTCTGGTCAGTGCTAATTCTATATTAGCTACCAGTTTGTTTGGCACTCTTGGCTTCGTTAAGAGGTTTTCCACCTCCAACTCAGTCGCTTCCTATTCCGGGCTGATGAGTGCTAATAAGCACGAAACTGCAGTCCTCGGATTGAATTGGCTGAGCTGGCGGTGTATTTTATGTATCGATGTATTGTTTTAAAGTTTTTTTTTGTTTGTTTTTTTGGTCAGTATCCTGCAACACAAATGATTTTTTGACTTAGCTAGAAAATCTAATTTTTTTTCTCACCAGGAAACTATACGATAGAGCAATAACGAAAAAAATAGTGTCATTTGAAACAGCATAGTAAGTCAGTTTCTGGATGCATAAATGATTTGCCCTTGTGTCCCCGTTATCAATATATAAGATCTGAAAGTCTGCCAAAATTTAAAGAAAAGTCGTGAAATTTTGCGAGTTTCGGAGAGGAATGGGCGACATCTTTCACACGCTTTGCAGATGCATGTCTTACCATCATCGACGAGAAGTTGACTACAAATTCTCGCCAAGTCTTTAAAACTGTCGCTTTTCTTAAAATTTTGGCAAACATTAATATTTTATGCCTCGATAACGGGGCACGATGGCAAATACTTTTTGTGTCGAAAAAAAAAGTCACTATGTTCTTTTTATTGCTACCGATTCTAACTTTTACCTGACTTACTTTCTTCCAACTTTTATTACACTATTCTTGTGGATTCCTGGTCAGAATATCGTTCAAGAAATTACGAGGTGGGTTTATACACGAGTAGAATTATTTACGGATTTTATGAATATTTTTTCTTTAAAAAATAATAACAATACTAAAAATGTGTCTTGAGGTCCCCTGAAGATGATTGTAATGGGGGGCTTTGACGGAAAGCGAGAGGATTCAGCATACCAACAACAAAGAACAAACACTGAAGAAATAATCAACAAAGTAAAAATCTAAACTGTGTCTCAAAAAAAGAAACAAAATATTTCGAAAGAAATTTCATTTGTAGCAAATGTGCTCAATACGCATAAAAAGGATACGCAGAAATTTCGAAGGTTAATGAGTTTCATTTATCAGAAAGCTTACGGAATGTTTTTCGACTATGTATGCGTGTTTAGTACTCATTTTTTAATTCATTCAACTTTAGTGTGGCACAACTTTAGTGTGGCAGAGGAAGAAAAAGGAAGCTTTATCAGGAACACCGAAATAAAAATTTAATTAGAAAAATAGATTTTAAAAAGTGAATTAAAATAAATAAAGTTTTGTGTGTTCAGTATGCATAATTTTTAAATTAATTTAACTTTAATGTGGCAGAGGAAAAGATAAAAAGTTTTATAATAAACTAAAAACAACAGAAACATCGAAATAAGTATTTAGTTAAAAAAATATGTTCTAAAAATTAAATTTAAAAAAATGTTTACTATAAGTTATGGTAAACATTATTTATTTAAACAAAATTAGTTTCATACAGAGTTAAAAAAGTGCTACTAAACAAAGGTTTCGAGGCTTGAATTAAAATTTTATTATAGTTTGGTTACATGCAAGAATTTTCAAAGCATTTTTCTGCATTAAATCAACGAATTCGAAACATCATGAATCTTTTTTAAATTTCCCACCTGCGGTACGCCCACGGTTATCGAAAATAATTTTAATGCACAAGTATGGCAGCTCATTTATCTATTATGTTGTAATTATTACAAGTTTTTAATTTGAAGACAAATCCTTCAGAAGAGGATTAAAATACACCTACGTATACATCTCTCATACCTCATTAAAGGACTTAAAATTCTGAAATAGGAATTAATTCCTCCAAGTCGCTGTTTTGAAAATTTGAATTTTTAATCTTTTCTCGGTGGTATTAATGCGCTCGTTCGGAAAATAAACGTCTGCTGAAAAACTATTTCATTGCCCAAACTGTAATAAAAACATCAAAGTAATCAAAGTTTAAATTCAGCATTAATTAGAAAAATAATGAACGACACGACTAATACATGCACAAACTCGAAAGTAAGATTTATTTTAGGGTTTTATATAGTCTTGGTAGTCAGTTATTTTTCATAATTTTCAATAGAGTTTTGTTGTATTTAATGGAAAGAGATTGCTTTCTTTTTCGAAAAAAAAAAGATCCCGAACAGTTTTCTATTGAGCGATTATTATTCATAAATTTTCTAATTCACTGAAAGAAATGAATTACGCAATGTGTATTAGATTATTTATCAAAGATGCACATAAAACTAAAAGCTTGAGCATATTTACTGTGTTTATTGCACTCGCACCTTAGAAATGGATATCTTTTTTTTCTCTTAAAAGTGATGAAACAAAGAGGCAGCAAGCTTTGAGCAGAATAATCTAACTCCACAATTCAAAAATAGACTGGTATGCTTACAGTAGCTAAAATTAATTTACTATGTATGAAGTCTCCACTTCTTTCGTAGCTACCTATGATGCAAGCAAAATTTCCTTATTTCGACCAAAAAAAAAAACTAAAAATTAATTTGAATTTTGTCATCTTGACTTCAAATTATGTTTTTCGCAATCACGAGTGTGTGTGTGTATGTAGGCGTGTGTAGTTTGTGTGTGGGGGGGGGGGGGTATGTGTGTTTGTGTGTGGGGGTATGTGTATGTGTGTGTAGGCCGGTGTGTTTGTGTCTGTGTGCAGGCATGAGTGTTGGTAGTTGTGTTTATGAGTGTTTGTGTGCGTGGGGGCGGGTATGTGTGTATGTGTGTGTAGGCATATGTGTTTGTGTGTGTGCAGGCATGAATGTGTGGGTAGTTTGTGTATGTGTTTGTGTGTGTATATGTGTAGGTGTCTGTATGTATGCGTGTGTGTATGTGTTTGTGTATGTGTGTAGGTGTATGTGTGCGTGTGTGTAGTTGTGTATGTATGCGCGTGAGTAGGATATGGACGCGGTGGACGGTTTTGGACGGAGACGGTTTTCGCTATAGGAGCAGCATCGTGAGGAGCCGGTCGACGGTGATGCTGCAGAGGGTGGCGGGGGGGGGAAATAAAATCATAGGACATCAAAACAGTCAAATGAAACCAATAAGCAATCGTGATTGCTCAAAAAAAAAAAAAAAAAAAAAAGAAGAAGAAAGAAAGAAAGAAGGAAAAAGATAGCGTTTATGAGATGAAAACGCCCTTTCTGAACATGTAACTTCTTACTTAAAGAAATCGGGGAAACATTGAACCATTTTTTCGAAAACACTGCCTAAATATGACCTTAGAGCAGGAATAAATGGAGGGAGCAACTTCAATCATTGGCTTAGCAAAAGGTGAGCCAAACATCCCAAGTCACATCACTAATCAACGGCGTATGGTTAGCATCTTCTACCTGAAACATTCGAAAAAACCTGATTTCTTCCAATGCTTTGCTTTAAAATCTGTTACGTGACTTGAGGTCTGGGCTTCATGAATAAAAGTCTTCACTCCCTCCATTATATCTCTTCTCAATGAATTTGACCAAGGAATAATTGACAAGCAGCATCAAGTGTCACGTGATTCTAACTGGAGGGTGACAATTGTTACAATGGACATACATGAAACAACGGTATTACTGTACGAAGCATCCTCTAATTCACATATCGTCCAAGCAATATTGGGCGTCTAATTCCTGGGATTTTATACCCATTAAAATTCTTTCTTCTATGCTTTCTTTTTTTCTATTTTGGTCAAGTCATTGAATTAATCATTTAACAATCCCAAGCTTAGGTGAAATTGCGACGTTTTATCATTGAAATCCGGTCACAGTTATGAAAAACCATGATTGTAAATTTCGTCAGAGGAACGCATAGGGTAACGGCACCACTAACAGACATGCTTAAGACATCGCTCTCAGGTTTACTCAATTTTCTGAACTTTTAATGTATTTAGACTTTTTAAACTATTTTTCTCTCACAAAACCTACATCTCATCTAACGTTTGGCTGCTTCTGGATCCTCTGAATTAGTTAATTCTATTTTTATTTGCTCAATCTCGAAAAAAGGTCTGACCCCCAGTAACAGACATCAAAAAATCTGATGACATCGAGCAACAAACAGGGTGAGGAAAGGATGAGTAATAGACAAATTTCCCTTTTTCTTTTCAAAATGTGCAAAAGTTCTTTATTTTTAGAACTAAAGCCTTATTAAATTTTAATGAAAATGAAACACCAGCTGACCTCGTGGCAGCTGTTCATAACCTTCCACCACTGCCTTGTAAATACCAACTGGCTCACAAAATTCCCTCTGATAACACTAGATGGGTGCACCGTATTCATGGGCCACAGCAACACCAGTTTTACCCGCCTAAAACTCTTATTATTTAAATCCAAATTTATGCCTGTCTGTTACTGGTGTCGTTAACCTAATGGTTCATGTGCGTGCAATGTCACCGAAGAGTATACCTATTAGCTCCTTCATACACAATTTTTAGAAGACGCACCAATCAAAATGTCGCTATTCCTTAAAAAAAATAAATAAACAAAATTAGAAAAAAAAAACCTCGTCCTTTTAAATTTCACCTCAAATTAAAGGATTTTAAAACTTGAAAAGAACTTCTCATATTTTTTTTATAAGTGTTTTAACGTCCACCTAAACTGATAAGAAAACTATTTATTATGTAAGCATACAGCAGTAAAATGTACCATAAACAGGGAATAGAATTGTTTCAAATTTACTTAAATTTAACAAAGTATATTCAGTAAAAACCTCAAAACATACTTTTTCTGTAGATAAAAAAGTGTAGTGGTTCAAAACGATAAAGGGTTTTGTTGAAAAAAATAAAGAATAACTCTTCTTTGAGAACTCTTCATAAATGCAATCAAATTACCTTAGGGGATATGTAATGGAAATATATTTCACAAGCTTTTAAGTAAATTAAGAAAAGCAAAAAGCTAGTAAATTTTAAGATTAATGGCGGAAAACTGCTACGTTATTGTGTAAAAGTGTCATGTATTTCTTATGCTTCCAAGCATTAAATTAATGGCACACATTTAAGTTAATGCATTTAAACTAAACATAAATTTGTCTACACGGATATACATTTTTCGTTGTGATAAACTCTTCTTGTGATTTAGGGCTGAAATTTACTTTTTATTTCACATTCAATTCAAGTGAGCCCCCCCCCCCCCCCTCCTTCCCACCAGATGGTTCCCAGATGTGCTACCGTTACTTTAAAACTGAAATTGTCCGAAAGAAATACGAGTGTAAGTTTTTGTACCTGCTATGCTTTTTTTTTTTATAATTAAAATAGTTCATAAAAACATGCGTGGAATTCTTACTAGCTGATATACTTTTTCCTTAATTACATTTTACTAGAGACAAAACAGAAGTTTCTTGTTGTCTGGCAGGTGGTGTTTAATCAGAATATACATTTCCGTAAAAAAAGGAATACAGGTGTGTATTTGTTTAATCAATATTAAAGGAGGAAAAATAAAAATAGGGACAGGCTGTCTCGTATTACAGGATTTATGCATTTTAATTTAAAATAGAAATTGAATTGCTATGTGCCAGATCGTCCCCCCCCCCAAAAAAAAAAAAACATTTTTTTTCCTTTATAAAAAATGAATAAAGTCATTGAAACGAAATAAAAATACTATAGCAATAAATATATAAGGTAGACCGACCCTCTCGTTTATTTGTGAAAAAATATATTTTAAAACTTTTTTTCAAAGATGATTTGGCAGTAATAACTCCGTTCTACCCATTTCCAGAAAGAAAATGACTGGACAATGCTCACTTTATCCACTGGGTATTCATTTGTTGGGCCGGAACACTTTTTTTCATTTCAACCCCCAAACGCCTTGATGCAGAAACATAAAAATTCTCAAATTTTTAAAAATAACTACATACATAATTCAATGCGATTTTACTGTCATGTGGAAAATACTAGTTTTTAATGATGCTATAACTTTTCGAAATTGAAAATTCTCTTAAGTGTTCTACCCTAAACATTGATAAAATAATAACAATAATAATCATAATTTATCTTGATGAAATGAGAAAATTTCAGTAAAACATTTTTTTTAATTCTCAATCAAATTTCAAAAAAAAAAAAAAAACAATAAATAAATAAATAAATAAAATAATGATAACATTCAGGAAAATAGCAAAGTGTATATGATGCAAGACTGAAAATCTACGCTTACGAAAACAACTTGTTATGTAATAGGTACATTATAAAACTAACCTGACGTTTCATAGACATGTGCGTTAAAAAATTTAGTTATGTAGCATGAATTTTAATCAAGATTAAATGTTAGAAGTTTGAAGACGAACGCTACGAATTACTGATACAGTGTACGCCGATTAATTGAATCAACCGCTGTAATGAATGAAATCGTCAAAAACAGAACAAAATCCAATTTTATTGAATAAGCCGCTTTATGGAATCAAAACTGTTTATAACAAACGTGATTTATATAAGCAGCGGCAAAAAAAATAAATTAATAAATAAAATAAAAAACTAAAAGTTTTAGTGATTTCGTTTCATTTCGTAAGCTAATCTTTTTTTTTTTTTTGCGATGTTAATAAAGTCACCACCGTTATGCTTCGAATTCATTACAAGATTAATAGTTAAAGGCTGTTTCATAATTCTCAACGGCTACTGAGTGTTAAAGCGATGTGAGCTCTTTGAAGTAACGAAGATTGCCAACTTGGGAAGTATTTCATTTTTACGAACATTGGTGAAAAATAGCATCTGACAGGAGAATGAATTCAAAAGATTTTGATGATGTTCGTTAAAGCGAGAAATATTTCGTAGAAAAACCGATGTTGTTTAATCTTATTTGAAAAAAAAAAAAAAAAATCGTGCAGAACTAAATGAATGTATCTTTCCATACATTAAGATCTCATCACATATCGCACCCCGGCAAGTCAAGTGATACAACTCAAAATTTGTGGAAAACCTACTAGCAATTTATTTAAAATCTAAATTTAATGCTCTTTCTTGCCACAAAACTAGCACAAAGCTATGTGCATAACTGGTGCGTGGTGGTGTATGAACTACAAAATCGACAGTGACACATCATTAACATTTCATAATTTAGAACAAACCCTTTCTAACTTGAACTATGCATTTTTAATGTAGGCAACAAAAGCTCACCGGTAAACATCACGTCATAAGTTTTTTGCGCGTATTGTAAGGTTTGAGGCTAAACTGCTTAAAACTACTGTTGAGTAAAACCTAGATTTTCTACAACGCTGTTTTTTTTTTTTTTTTTAGTTTGTGTCACTTTCCTTTCCGTGGAATATGGACTTCCAGCCAAGGATTTTAATTTGTTAAAGCATACATTTTGAAGCATAATTCAAAACCAAAAGTTCATGCGATTGATTATTAGCACCTCATTTCAGTGAATTCTAATAAGCAAAATAAAAATAAATAATAGCAAAAAGAGATTTATTTCCAGCAATATTACAAATCAAATGTTTTCTCTCGTTTAAAATTTGAACGTTTTAGCTCATTTTGAATTTTGACGGAAGATGTCTACTTGCAAAAATTCGTTTTCTGCACACATTTTTTTTCGTAGATTTTTTTTTTTTTATATCACACTAGCTGTACCCGACGCGCGTTGCTACGCCAACAAAAAAATACATCATTATACTGATTTTCATGACAATCGGTTGAACGGGGCAGAAGTTGCTACTCTGCAGTGCCACCTGGTGGCAAGTGGCTTCAATGAGCATATTATGCACCTTCTCCGTGGAAAAATACATATATATAGCAATTTTCATAATAATCGGTCCAGGTATCAAGTGAAGCCGTGACTATACTCAAATTTTGTACTCACGCAGTTTGCAAGATCAATCAATCGCTAAAAATATCAAATAGAAAAAGTTTTAAATCCCCCCGTTGCATGAAAAGCCATAAAATAATAAAGAAAAAAATTATTTGTTCAAACTCAAGAAAAATGGCAACAGCTAACTTCTTATCAATGAGATCTTTTACGCGAATTAATTTCTGCAGCCGATAATTTTATTCGTATTTATCCAATGGATTGTGACTTAAATTGGAATAAAAAAGGAACTATCGATCGGATTTTTTTCTAACTGGTCTATAAACATTACCAGTACCAAAAATAACAAACGGTGAAAGTTTCAGCCAAATCTGCCGGGTAGTTTTTGAGTTCATGGATGACATACAGACAAACATTCATTTTTATGTATATAGATTGACTTAAAAAAAATTGAATTTTTCTTCCAAACATTGATTAATGTTAAATCATATTTTGAGTTATTAAAAAAAAGCCTTTATATGATAAATCTGTTTATGTTCCGTTTTTACGTTTTTTTTTTTCTTTGTTATTAAGTTTGTCCTAATCAAAAGTGTCAAATTAATAAAAAGTTTTAAATTGCTTACAATTTCACCATCGAGACTAATCGCATAATTTTGATATTTTTGAACTGTTGAAAGCTTTTCAATTACTTTTTGAAATGCATGGTTATAGAACTGTCTATTTACAGAGTTTTTAGTTAGCTATCCAACGTTTATGAACTTGAAATAAAATTGAAAGTATTCGTACCAAATGCTTACTGACGAATATTATTAACTTTTTGATGATTTCAATCAGATTTTTTTTTTTTTTACATTTTGAAAGAGGTACTTTCAAAGTCTTCTTTTGTTCAAGCCACAGTAGAAAAATTATCGCTTAATAAGTCATTTATTTTCGTATGAAATGCTGTTTTAACAAAAAAAAAAAAAAAAATACACAGCAGTCGTAGAACGTTTAAGATAGTACTGCATTAGATGAATCAGTTCAACATTCCTGTTACTTTTATGATTTTTCATATTTAAAATAGCACTTAAAACTTCCTAACACTTAAATGATTTCATTAGTTTTGGTTGATTTGTTCGTAAAATCAGAGCTGATTGATTGCTTACCAGTATTTTTTACTAAGTAAAAGAAATTAACTTATTTCTTCGTTGTTTCTTTGACAATCACGGACGTATCTGCGACACTTTATCCCAGCGGTTCAACATCTATTACTCCAAAATAACTTAGATGCCCCTTATTCATGAACAATACATTTACATAATAAATAGATGTATATATGAACATTTTTACAATTTATATAATGAGGACAATTTTGCAATACACTTGACTTTGCGAATGACATTACTGCCGATCGACAGTAAAATTTGGAACCTATGACCAATAATGCTCCAAAAATACACCCGAACAAAAAGAAAGAAAAACTTTAAAAAGAATGAAAATGCAGAAGAAGAACCAAGAGGTTTGATATTGCCACTTTTATCCTATCAAAACCCACGAAAATAATCAAAAAAGATCCATAATGATATATCAATAAAAGAGGTACTAACTTGCTTTTTAAAACTGGTTGTCAATGTAATATTTTCATATGGACTTGAATTTCCCATCTCATAGTTTAAAATCACACATATAATCGTTTCTAATCGTCCAAATTAAATGTCTAAAGTAATCCATTGTTCGAAAATGTGACAAATTGGAACTAATTGCAAAATCTGCAGAAAGTTTTTAAAGACACGAAAATAAAATTTTGAAGCTCTCAGGTGGTGATAATTTTTAATCGTGTTAGGCATGCACAGCAACACAAATGTAAAAGGAGTCCATGGAAAAACTTTACGTCCTTTAGAAGCACAAGTCTACAGAGTCTAAAGAATGTCGGGTGTCTGGGTTAAGTTACTAAAGTGCGCAGTGCAATGAGAAGTAATGCCATAAGAAAGATTGAAATTTCAAGATGGCGCGTTGGTAAGGGTGATGATCTCCGAATTCAGAAAGTATAGTGTCAAATTTCAATGTTTTGTTTCATGGATTTGTTTGGAAATTAAAAGGGAATAAAAACTTCTCTCAATTTTTTTCTGATTCATTCAAATCAAAAGAGGCAAAGGATATCCTTAGAATGCACTGAAACACGTCATTCTGACGCATTTCCAAATTTATACCACGCGACAGAAATCTTCACTTGTCGGTTACGAGCAATTGGATGAAGAGTCAGGTAAGTTCATTTTCGTTATATTTTAACTGCTTAGCTTAAGTTATATTTTAGATGCTAATCAAGCCCTTGAACCCATATGTTCCTTATTACACTTAAACCTCGTTTTATGCGGTAGGAACAGCATTAAAAAAAACGGACAAAAAATCGCTCTAAAATCAAGCACTCGTTTTAAAGATTGGTTGGTCAATTGAATCCCAATTGGTATGAAATTTTCGTACACCACAAAAAAAAAAAAAAAAAAAAAAAAAAAAACTGCATAAATACCGGTTTGGGTGTACAATTTTGGGAAGCTAAGATATTTTGTTTATCTTATCGCTTCAAGTGTATATGTGTTGGAAAGTGCTTAGATCTCGTGGAAGGAACTTTCTCCAGAATTTTAATATCTTTCAAAGTTTGAAGGGAAATGTGTCAACATTTCAATACGCATCGGTGTTATTATCTTGAGCTAAATATTGTTGAGCTATATATTGTAAAGCTAGCAGATATATTCATGATAGTTTTAACAAACAGGTAAAATATTTCACAGTAAAAGAATAATGTATTAATGAAATTTTGTTCATCTTATTGTTTTAAAGGAATGCATTGGAAAGAAGTTAGCTCTTGTGGATGGAACTTTCTCAATATAATTTTTCTGTATTTAAAGATTTGAATGGTATTTTTCAAAAAATCAACAAACATTGATGTTATTATCTTGCACTAAATCTACATATTTTCAAATCGAGCAGATATTTTCAACATAAAATTTATCAAACAGGTAAAATGTTTCACGGTAAAAGAATAATTTCCAACTCGAAGTGTTAACGTAATTACATCGATTTTTCCTTCCTTTGTTTTTTAATGCGTTAATGACAAGTTAGAGAAGTACGTTATTGAAGAGAAAACTATGAACAACGTTAGCCAAAACTGTGGACACTTAACAGTTTTGGTCTTAACCTTGTATGCATGCAGAATAGATAGTGTTAGGTCTCAGAAAATACAAACTCGTCTAGATCATTTCAAGGAGGATTTAATACGGGACTTAGTATATAAAACGCAGTTCAAACGCTTTCAATTCGAAAAAGGCTTTTTTCGTACTTTAATCTAAAAAACAAACGCGTTAACGAAAAGGAGTGTAATGACTAACTTTCCAGACAAATTACTGTTTTTTTTCTTGGGAGGAGGGGGAGATTAAAATTTTTTTTATAACTCTCAGCATAGCGGACATCAGTTGGAGTTAGTCATTTTACGTGTTCTTTACAATTAAAACTGTTTCTTGTGGAAATAAATTACAAGTAATGCCGCTTCAGTTTTTTTTTCTTTTTTTTTTGTATTACGAAAACTTGAACTTTATTTTTTGCATTGAATGTATTATTTAAACACCTTTAATATATGATAAATAATATTTCGTATTTTGTGAAACGTAACATTTTCTATAAGCCGTCAAAGCTTAAATATTTTCCAAAGTGTCCACAAATTCCGCCACCACTATACGCCTCTATATTTCTACAGGAAAACAAGCAGCTTCCTCAGTAGAATAGCATTTTACTGTATCATCAATAGAGGGCAAAAATCTTTCATTTCAGCCATCTTATGTGTTTGAACTTTGCTTAGTACATGACAGAAAAAAAATAAAAGAATTGATTTTAATAAATTAGTAAACATAAATTTAAGAAAAAACTTATTTCTCAGCATTTAGAAAGCTGCATATTTACAGCTGAGTTCTTATTTATAAAATATTATTTCTATTATGCATTTCTTGAATGTATTTTACATCGCACACTTCAGAAATAAGCCCACGAAAGGCATGCATTAGAATGTATTTATTGAAAATTGCTTAAAATATTGTTTTTTAAGCCCTTAACAGTTGAGGTGATTTTTTGCGCAACGTACGTAGTGATGTGGAGAGTATGTTGCCTCAAAATTATATTTCTTGTCCACAGAATTCGGAAAATTAAAGATGGAAAAAGTTCTTATAATTTGTGTATTTTTCATTCATATAAATATAACTGAAACAGTCCCATAACTGTTCAAATTAGAATAGATAAAGCCATAATTTTAAATATGAGGCAGTGAGAAGCAAAGGGATGTAAGTGGCAAAATTAAAAATTTGGAGGTAACTAGTACACATGGTAGGTGAACCTCTCCTCTATCTCGGGGAAAGAGATGGTACTAGTAGCCCTGGTAGTTGCTGCTACACAGCATGATTTAGAAAAAAAATTCACGGAAAGCCTACCTAGGATGTTATTCTTTAAACGCATTTTACTAAAACTTGAAAATGTCCACTTACATCACTTTGCTTCTCACTACCTCATATGATATACATTTTGTGTGAAAAGTTAAGATCTTTTTACAAAAGTATTTTAAGACAAAACTACTTACATTAAATGCATTATACACAGAGTGGTCTGACAGTGGATGCACTCTCTCCCCCCTCTTTTTCATTTTCAACATTATGTTAGTTTTCGGTGAATGTTTTTATACACTGATGTTTTAAGAGTCTTAAACATCTGTAGAACACTATCCATGCCGTAACACAGCTGAATTATTCACCATAATCTCACAACTGTTTTGCGGCGGTATTCAACCACAAGTGACATAATGTTGAAAATAAAAGTGAGATACGTCCACTTTTTTCTTTTCTTTTTGGGACCACTCTGGAGAAGGAAAATACTTAATTTGAATGCAAAATAACAAAAGCGGGAACAATGAAAAGTCCTCGTAAGTAAAAAATACAATGGGGGGGGGGGGGAGGACTTCTTTTCATTTATTGAGGTAGAATTTATTACACATAACACTGCAAAATAATCGACTGCATTCAGCGTTAAGTATCCTGTTATACTCAGTCATTTACTTTATTTTTCTTTTAAAAAAAGATCTGTACACTGTAAAAAAAATTCGGAAACGTTTCCGAGTATATCGTGCAGCTGCGGTTCATGAAATTTTCGAAAACGTTTCTGAGTATTTCGGAATTCTCTTTCTGTAATGTCCGGAAACGTGTCTGAGTATTTCGGAATCCTCTTTCTGTAATGTCCAGAAACGTGTCTGAGTATTTCGGAATCCTCTTTCCGTAATTTTCAGAAACGTTTCTGAGTATTTCGGAATCCTCTTTCCGTAATTTCCAGAAATGTTTCTGAGTATTCTGTGCAGCTGTGGTTCATGAAAGTTTCGAAAACGTTTCCGAGTATTTCGGAATTCTTCAAACAATTTTCAAAAACGTTTCCGAGAATTTCGGAATCCTTTTTCCGTGATTTTTTCTAAAATATAATTCCTTATTATAGTATTGCATACCATATCAGTTTCAATTCTTTCATATCTAAGAGCAATAATACAAGCAATTTTAGAATCATTCGTGGATTATTTTTTTTTGGAATTTCTAATGACAAATAGCATGGTTAACAGCATAACATATGCACAGTTATAAATTTTTGAAAAATTATGAAATAATCTACTAGTTTCACTCCTAATCACAAAATCGTCGGGGAATTGGAGTGGGGGTACCTTCTGAAAAGTGGGGATTGTTTGTTAAACAATCTTAAACTTCAGTTTTTCTCTCAATATTTTCAAGACAAAACTATCAACATATTGTATTTTTAATGCAGAACTTAAAAACATATCTTGTATCAAACTTGATAGCTTTTATCTTCGGATAAAATTTGACAGGACTTACCTACCCTTCGCGTTCCGGAATTCGTTCACCTCAAATCAATTTCTCTGACGAACAAAGTGTACCGAAAAGTACCAACAGAGAAATTGATGAATTTAAATATGACTCCAAGTCCCCCTGCTGGAACCATTCGGGTTGATTCTTCTGTTCTTGCCCTTTCCAGCTCATCACAAATATAAATACTTATTCAAAATAGGTTACTGATTTTATTTTTACAGTGTGCGCAAAATGCATTATATATTTTATTTATTAAAACATTGAACTCTATTACATGATTATTCCATTTCATATATACGAGAATACCCCCCCCCCCCCCATAAGAGTGATGGTGCACCCATAAAATGCTAAGAAGCACCCCCCCCCCTCGAAAAAGCAACATCATATACATTATAAATCAAAGTATCATATACATTATAAATCAAAGTATCATATGAATTATAAGTCAAATACTTTAATATGGTGTAAAAATACAAAATTATTTTATTAAGTCTTTTTTTTTTTTTTTTGCTTTTGGTAAAATTGAGGCTCGTAAAACGAAAAAAATGAAGACACTTTTAAATACATACATGTATTTATTTGTTAAATAAATTAATACACATTTAACTAATTTAAAGCGTTTCGCTAATGCAAATATTTAAAGAGATATCGTCATTTAGATAATACTGAAGCACTATGTTCCTAATTACAAGAGATAGTTTTTTTTTTTTTTTTACTTCATACAATCTAGCTACACTGTTTACAAGAGAATGAAAACATGCAACCTTAAAGACGAACTATCAAACCTGACAATTTGCATATTATAACATTTAATTCATAATGCTTGATACATAAATGTTCAGCCAAATATTAACTGAGATTGACACATAAAAACAAAGTACACAATAACACTTATTTAAATTTTTTTATATGAACTAAATCTCTTTAAAGTAATAGAGTTGCAAAGCGACTTACCTATTCGTCGGTGGTGGTCTTTTGCAGGCTTTGGTCACCAAAAAGGTGATTTTTATGACAGAATAAAATTCTGCCAACAAAAATTACCCATTTGGTAGAAAGAAGAAAAGTATCCAAGAAAAAAGTAAATTACCTACACAAGTTATGCGACGCAATGAATTTACATGGCGTCCTCTAGGCAGTTATTTGGTTTTTAATTTCAGTTTGTATTCCTTCCGCGAGCATGCGTCGAGAATTTGCACTTCGTACTTAAAAATAAGTGACATAGCTTCAAATTCAATCTCATGACGATACATAAGCAAGAAAATATAAGACTTTAAAATTATCTTCAGTGAATTCATGCGAGGAACAAAACTTCTACTAATCCCCTTGATGAGTGTTACTTCGCATACATGAGTCAGCACTTGTTTTCATTGCGTGCTTTCGAAAGTTTCAGTTTAGATTTGCTGCTGGACTATAAAATTGCCGTGTAATCTGCGCATGCGTCGACTCTTACTTTCTTGCTAAACGGGAAACGTTTCTGATTATAGCAGAAAACTGCGGAGGGCGTACGAATCTGTGTATTACGGAAAACTTTTTTGTATATTCAGAGAGTTTTCCGAGATTTTTTACAGTGTAGCTTACATCGCTGTCTAGTAAAGTAATATCTTAGAAATATCTTTTCCTAGGGTATCAAATAACAAATCCACAGTTGCTTTTTCTTTCTTTTGAATTGGTCAATTTATAAATCGGGTGCAAAGATAATTCCACTTTCTAAAATAAATCTAAGAGTAAGGTAAACACACCAGTAGTGGCGAGTGCTTAGTAGTGCTTCAGTAGTGACCACTAAAAGGTGTATATTACAAAAAAAAAAAAAAAGGATTCAATAATTTTCAATGGATTTAAAATCTACAAGAGGTAATACCTCCTGCACGTTTGATGCACTTTTGAATACATTGGGAGACCTGGAATCCTTTTATTTCAAGTATAAACCTTGAAGTGGCCACTACTTGTGTGTTTACTTTAGTAAGTATTAATATTTTAAAAACGATAAAAGGAACACATTGAACAAGTAAAAGTTCCATTTACTTTTAGCTCAATCGGAACTTTTATGAGCAAACTTAAAAAACTAGCATACGAAATAAATAACGCCGACCATTAGAAAAATGTTTAATTTATATAAATTTTTGAAACAAACTAATTGTCTAAAGAATTATGCCTTCACGTTTGAGCTTATGTCAAATAAGCTCTTACAGGAAAAGCAGCATTTTAATAAAACCTCATTTGCACTATAGGTCCATAAATAACTTATATTAAACCTATACTTAAGGTTCTCTCAATGAGGTTAAAAAAGTCAATAATCAACTGAAATGTTTTAGTAATTAACGTTGAATATTTTAAAGTACATAAGAAACGACTTTTATTATAAACTAGAAAATAACGCGTCATGTGTATGACGGGGAAAAATGCCTTTTTATCAGTGAAATTGACCTTCAAATTTGACGTGTGCCAATAACTATCTGTACTTTGAAGCCTGAATAACTTAAATCCCATTTTCACTACTTTTCAGGCGAGCGTAAAAACGGTTGTTTACTGCGTACGAAGGTTGGGACTCGCGCTCTTTTAGAACTGGTCAATATATATAAATATAAAGTTTTATTATTTTTTAATTACGTTGTCAAGACTTAAGGCAGAATTTTGATCTATTCATACAGTGTGACTGCCGATGAGATGGAAAGGCTAACATCCGGTTTACAAACGGAAGTGAGCGCATCTATTAGTTTTTAAGGAACCTTTTTTACCTTTAAAAAGTAAAATTACCGAGTTATAGTTGCTTCATCAATGAAATAATGCTCTCGCGCTAATCATTTATAACCTATGGTTTCATGCTGTGGTATGAATTGGCGAACATAAGTACATCTATTATCGCAAGTTTCTTTGTTGGTGTCGTCAAGGTTTTTCTCGATCAGTGGTTCTGGCTATTATATATATGATGATACTCAAAGAAGATGAATGTCAGCACCTATTACATCAAATCCTTGTTACTACACTACATCAAATACTGACAAATTCTTAAGTTTTGAAGTTTTGTTAAGGAATTAATAGAATCATCAGTGAGTGCAAAAAAAGGATGTGAAAAATAAGCAATTCTTGGTGGGCGCGAAACTATGTAATTTAGACAGCACCCTTTCTGAATAACCAATAGTCAAAAGCGCTACAATTTTAAATTTCAAGTAAGATGTATTTGCTCTGAAAGTATTGAATACCATGTCTATGCAAAGCAATAACCATATAAATTCAAAAAATTGAATTAAAAAGAAAAGGGATTTAAAATGCGTAAGCGAAATTTCAGGAAATTCCCCGTAGGATTACGTTTAATGTATTTCCTCCTATACAAACCCCTGAAAAACGCTCCATCATACACCAATCACTATTTTTCAATAAGCAGCTCATATGAAAGCCTCAAAATTGAAGCTTTTTTCTTTCAGTTTCAAAATAACATCATTTCTTTCACACACACACACACAGCAGCACATTTTACATGTAATCAATAACATCAACACTCCAGAGCGCGTTAGAATTCAACACTAGCGTGGGTGGGTGCACAGAGTAGTTTTTCCGACAGCCGCCTTTATCATGTTTGCTCTCAAAATTGACATGAATTATTTAGTCTCAACACTAGACTTAGTGAGAACCAACGCAAAAGTGACATGCAAATTGAAATGTCACACTTGAAACCCAGATGCTCCTTTCCATTTTATTTTTATTTTTCAAAACAATTTATAGAAAAGGTTTTTAATTTTGTTTTTAATTTAAATAATTTTTCAAATCGTTTTCAATTTGAAATTAGTATCAACTAAAGTAATGAGGGAATTATGTTAGTTGATTTGAGCAAATAAAGTATTTTGAAATCTGCGTTTTCCTATATTGAGGCACAAACGCACGTGCTGTAAGGTTAAACACCTCATACATATAGATTAAACGAATATTCTTGTTTCAAATTACCCTTTTTTGAGATAGATTGTGTAAGAACTAGTAAGTATCTCATGCTAGTTTCGTGGGAGATAAAACTCATCTTGTTACGATCCCTACATTCAGTTCAGTTTCATTCATGGGGAGATAACCATAATTTTTTTTATATAAGTATTACACGCTTCAACTTAGCGGGGGTGAGCTTTCAACTTACAGCAAGTGATTTTCTTAAAAATGCGTAGCTTAAAGTGATCAAGTTTCAAAGTTGTTTCACAAAAACGTCTTTTACTGTTATAAAACATGCATTTTATAGATTTAAATAGGGCTAGCTATTTCAATAGAAATTAAAGTGACCGAATAGACAAAGGAAAAACTAAGAAAACGAAAGTAGTATCAACCTTAAAATCAAAGTTTTGAAAATAGATTGTTACATGATCTGAATTTTGTAAAAAGCTACTAGAAGTTATATCCTATAAATGGAAGATGATTTTTGATCCTTACATAATCTAGAGAGGCTCCTTGTTCATCAATATGTTAAAATCTTGAAATACACCGCCAACTCAGTCAATTCCAGCCGAGGACTGCAGTTTCGTGCTTATTAGCACTCATCAGCCCGGCATAGGAAGTGAATGAGCTGGAGATGGTAAACCTCTTAAGGAAAGCACGAAACTGCAGTCTTCGGCTGGAATTGACTGAGCTGGCGGTGTATTTCATTTACTTCCGCCTTAGCCCTGGCTATAGGGCGGTAACTTACCGAGTATACCATGCCTTGTCTTCTATCTTCGAGTTGAACCGAACCATTGCTTCGGTCACTCGTCTGGTCAATGCTAATTCTATATTAGCTACCAGTTTGGTTGCCACTCTTGGCTTCCTTAAGAGGTTTTCAACCTCCAGCTCATTCACTTCCTACGCCGGGCTGATGAGTGCTAATAAGCACGAAACTGCAGTCCTCGGCTGTAATTGACTGAGCTGGCGGTGTATTTCATGTATTTCTACCTTAACCCTGGCTATAGGGCGGTAACGTACTGAATATGTTAAAATCTTGTTCATCAAACACTGAATATGGCTTTTCAGAAACATTTACGTCGAAAACCACTCTGAAAATTTTTGGCATAAAAGTATTTTTTGACGTAAAAGTAGCGCCGCAATTATTAAATCTGATACGTTCAAATTAAATTGGCTGAAATTATAAAAAGAATGTCTCGATATTAAAATAAAATCCGAAAGATGTTACCTTCAAAAGCATTTATTTGATCTTCATGAATTGACATAGAAAGCTTTCTACAATTTAAAATCTTGTACTCTATAAGAATTGCATCTCGCCTGACTCTGATAAGTTTACTTCCTATTGGCTGAAGCTTAAACTATTCCATTTATTAAAATATGGGTGAGAAAAGCCGCTATATTTTTTACTTCCTGTTACATAGTAAAGGAAGTATTGTATTCGCGAAATAAAATTTCACTCAAAAATCGGCCTTAATTTCCATTTTGCTCGCCCCCGAATGAATATTAAGTTTTTTTTTCCAACTCTACCACACGTGATATATGCCTAAGAACGTATAGACAACCGAAATTTCCATTTTGTCTATCCCCGAGTTAATTAAAACGAATTTTCTCGTGTCGTCTGTATGTACGTATGTATCTCGCATAACTCAAAAACAGTATGTCCTAGAAAGCTGAAATTTGGTAGGTAAACTGCTAGTGGAGTCTAGTATGTAGCATAAATTTGAATCAAGATTAAATGTTAGCAGTTTGAATACCATCGCTACGAATTACTGATATACTAATGATCGTTTTTATGGCCAGAAAGCAAAAAAAAAAAAGAAAAGACTAAAAGTTTTATTGATTTTGTTAGATTTTGTAAGATATTCATTTTTTACGATGTTTATGAAGTCACTACCTTTATGCTTCGAACTTATAATAAGGTTAGTAGTTAAAGGCTGTTTCATAATTCTCAACGGCTACTGAATGTTGAAACGACGTGAGTTCTTTGAAGTAACGAAGATTGCCAACTTGGGAAGTACTTTATTTTTACGAACATTGGTGAAAAATAGCATCTGACAGGAGTATGAATTCAAAAGCTTTTGATGATGTTCGCTACAGCTAAAAATATTTCGTAGAAAATACCGATTTTTGCTTAATCTTATTTGAAAAAAAAATAATAATCGTGCAGAGATAAATGAACGTATTTTGCCATACGTTAAGATTTCATCACATATCGCACCCCCGCAGAAAAAAGTGATACAACTAAAAATTTGTGGAAAATGTACTAGCACTTTGTTTAAAATCTAAATTTAATGTTCTTTCTTACCACAAAACTAGCACAAAGCTATTGCATAACTGGTGCGTGTTGGTGTATAGACTACAAAATCGACACGTCATTAACATTTCCTAATTTAGAAGAAACCCTTTCTAACTTGAACTATGCATTTTTAATGTAGACAACAAAAGCCAACCGATAAACATCACGTCATAAGTTTTTTGCGCGTATTGTAAGGTTTGAGGCTAAACTGCTTAAAACTACTGTTGAGTAAAACCTAGATTTTCTCCAACGCTGTTTTTTTTAGTTTGTGTCACTTTCCTTTCCGTGGGATATGGACTTCCAGCCAAAGATTTTAATTTGTTAAAGCATACATTTTGAAGCATAATTCAAAACCAAAAGTTCATGCGATTGATTATTAGCACCTCATTTCAGTGAATTCTAATAAGCAAAATCAAAATAAATAATAGCAAAAAGAGATTTATTTCAAGCAATATTACAAATCAAATGTTTTCTCTCCTTTAAAATTTGAACGTTTTAGCTCATTTTGAATTTTGACGGCAGATGTCTACTTGCAAAAATTCGTTTTCTGCACACATTTTTTTTTTCGTAGAAAAAATTTTTTTATATCACATTATTGACTTAAAAATTGAAATATTCTTGCAAACATTGATTAATGTTGAATCATATTTTGAGTTATTAAAAAAAGTCTTTATACGATAAATCTGTTTATGTTCCGTTTTTGCGTTTGTTTTTCTTTGCTATTAAGTTTGTCCTAATCAAAAGTATCAAATTAATAAAAATTTTTAAATTGCTTACAATTTCACCATCGAGACTAATCGCGTAATTTTGATACTTTTGAGCTGTTGAAAGCTTTTCAATTACTTTTTGAAATGCATGGTTATAGAACTGTCTATTTACAGAGTTTTTAGTTAGCTATCCAACGTTTATGAACTTGAAATAAAATTGAAAATATTCGTACCAAATGCTTACGGACGAATATTATTAACTTTTTGATGATTTCAATCAGATTTTTTTTTTTTTTTTTCATTTTGAAAGAGGTACTTTCAAAGTCTTCTTTTGTTCAAGCCACAGTAGAAAAATTATCGCTTAATAAGTCATTTATTTTGGTATAAAATGCCGTTTTAACAAAAAAAAAAAAAAAAAAAACACAGCAGTCGTAGAATGTTTAAGATAGTACTGCATTAGATGAATCAGTTCAACATTCCTGTTACTTTTATGATTTTTCATATTTAAAATAGCACTTAAAACTTCCTAACACTTAAATGATTTCCATTAGTTTTGATTTGTTCGTAAAATCAGAGCTGATTGATTGGTTACCAGTATTTTTCACTAAGTAAAAGAAATTAACTTATTTCTTCGTTGTTTCTTTGTCAATCACGGATGTATCTGCGACACTTTATCCCAGCGGTTCAACATCTATTACTCCAAAATAACTTAGATGCCCCTTATTTATGAACAATACATTTATATAGTAAATAGATGTATATATGAACATTTTTACAATTTATATAATGAGTACAATTTTGCAATACACTTGACTTTGCGAATGTCATTACTGCCGATCGACAGTAAAATTTGGAACCTATGACCAATAATGCTCCAAAAATACACCCGAACAAAAAGAAAGAAAAACTTTAAAAAGAATGAAAATGCAGAAGAACCAAGAGGTTTGATATTGCCACTTTTATCCATCAAAACCCCCGAAAATAATCAAAAAAGATTCATAATGATATATCAATAAAAGAGGTACTAACTTGCTTTTTGAAACTGGTCGTCAAGGTAATATTTTCACATGGCCTTGAATTTCCCATCTCATAGTTTAAAATCACACATATAATCGTTTCTAATAATCCAAATTAAGTGTCTAAAATAATCCATTGTTTGAAAACATGACAAATTGGAACTAATTGCAAAATCTGCAGCACAGAAAGTTTTAAAGATACGAAGTAAAAACTGTATGTCCTAGAAAGCTGAAATTTGGTACGTAAACTGCTAGTGGAGTCTAGTTGTGCACCCCTCATTTTGGTTGCATTCGGTTGTTCCAAAGGGAGTCTTTTACATCTTTTTTGGGAAAATCATTAATTTCAATGCAAAATCAAGTGGTGTTATAATTTGGCAAACACTTGGCGATATACCTCCAAACTTTGCTCGCCAAATTTTGCCGCCAGGGAAAATTTATCTGTATAAAACTATTTTTTTCTTCGGATCGCAACAAACTTGGTGTGAAAATATTTAAAGTTTCTTTGCTTACTCCGAGGCATTATTATCATTAAATTGGAGCAAAAAGAAGTCATGTGATACACACATTGACTATGGTTCAGAGTCAGCGATATCGATTATTGACGTTGATCAAATCTAGTAATTGTACATCTTTTAACCCAAACATAAGTGAGCACGTCCATCAAGGCCTCCCATTTTTTACGCAGAGCCACCCATGTTCTCACCTGTGTTCGTGATCTGATGGAATCGGCTGGTTCCTAAATTTTACAGATCCGATTAAACTTGATAGCAAGTAAACACAGAAGAATTTGAGAATTGTATCTTGGAGAGAGAAAGAATCGACCCCTCGGGCACAATTCAAGTCAATGTGGACAATTGGCTTGTAACCAATTGTCCGCAGAACCTCTAATTTTATTACCTCTTTCTGGACAAGTCATTAAGACGAATTAAATGAAATAATATTTATAAGCATATGGACTTTTATCAACTGGTTTATATTTAGTTTTAATCTTTTTTTTTTTTTTTTACAAACGAAGGTTTATTGTTTGTGGAATCATCTTTAAACTATTCGCACAACAGAAATTCTAGCAAACGATTTTGACTTTATTTTACGGTTAAAACCGAAACTTTGCTTGGACAGTCCTCATTGGTGATTGCAGGTTTCTTCAAGTCAAAGATACTTGAGATAATAGGAGAATCGCGTTGAATTTGGTGTACGATTTTTCCAAAGTAAACAGGAACTATAAACATGTATTATTTTTACTAACACCTTTGGTCTTTTCATAATGAAGTCATCTACTTGAACATATTTGTACACCAAGCTACAAAAGACGTGGATAAAAATTAACAGCGGATAATCTTTGAACGAGAAATACAATACGTAAAAAAAAAAGAAAAAAAAAAAACTTGATTCAAAATATGCTAGAAGAACTTGTTTAGAGCAGATTTTTACTTGCGAGATCTTTTAAGTACTCGATAAGGTCATTGCTATCCCACACAAACGATTACAGGTATGCAAATATATCTGAATTTTGCACCGTCTACTATCGTTGAAGTTGTGTAGTGTCCCGCTAAATGATATACTACAATAGAACAACAATAAAATGTATTTTTAGAGAAAAAGGCTCCACTTCGTTCAGAAAATTTAAAAACCAATTTAAAAGAACATAATGGGTACTGTAACTCTCATTTTGCTTCTATTATGGTTGCAAGATCCTCCTACTGTGAAATTTTACATTCGGAGTACGTAAAAAATAATATCACAGACGTAAAAATACGTCTATCGTGAAATTTTACATTCGGAATGCGTAAAAAAATAGTATCACATTCGTAAAAAATAGTATCACAGACAAAGAATTTATCGTGACTTCCAGGCGTAAAAATCACAAACGTAAAACTACGCCTACTGTGAAATTTTGAATTGAGAATGCGTAAAAAATAGTATCACAGACGTAAAAATACGCCTATTGTGAAATTTTACATTCGGAATACGCAAAAATAGTATCACATTCGTAAAAAAAAATAGTATTACAGACAAAGGATTAATCGTGACTTCCCGACGAAGCATCAAATTATTCAATACCGATAAAGTCTATTACAGAAATGGAGGATATAATATTCCCCTTTCTGGAATTAAAATGCAGAGGACTAACACAAGAAGAAATGGCGCATAGCGACCTCTCCACAAAGGGGCTTTACTAGGGGGTACGTAGCAGTCACGTGCGAAAGGGGACTCGATCTCCCTCTGATAAGGGTGAGCAATCAGTAGAACGTGACGATCATCTTAACAAGAGAAAACTGGGGATCTAATTTGTGAACAGCACAGTATCCTGAATATGCGGCTAGGAAAGAATCAAATCGCATCTTTTGTTTCAGGTTGTGCAAAATTTGGGCAAGAGTTCTGTGGGGAATAAATTCATGGGTAACATTTTTCTGGTGGTTTGGGCGTGGCTGGAAAAATGCAAAACATGGTTGGTATTATCCTCTTACTTTACTCAGCAATGATGAAGTGGGCAATTTAGAGTTTTGCGTGATAAACTCATTTGTTTAACATACCAACTTATGCCTTTGCCGTATTTATCGCACTTGTTTGACTGGATTAAGATCACACTTAAATTTTAATTATTTGTGGCATCTTTTATATCAATTTGCGGTTTTTAGCGTTATTAACAGTTGGCACAGTCATTGTATGGGATCGGTCAATAGAATTTATTGAAGAAATTGGTATTTATTTTGATGTAATTTAGAATATCATTAGTATCTTGCGTACAATTTTGGGCGTGGTTGAAAAAATGTGGAATAAAGTACGTACTACTCGTTTTTCTCTCAACACAACGATAAAGTTGTTAATGTATGAGGCAATTCAGATAAGAAATAATTTTCCGATTTTGTTATTTTTTTTAAACAAAAGCATGTTTTTCTTTGTAGCACTGATCGGACTAAATAATATTGCGTTTGAAATCAATAACTTCGAAAGACATATATATATATATATATATATATATATATATATATATATATATATATTATTCAGAAATAATTTCCGAGCATTTAGCTAAAAACAAAAAAAAAAGAAGAAAAACTACCAAACGAGTTTACGTCAGCCGGGCTTATGTTACGGGTGCAGTCGAGCAAGAAGAAGATTTTACATCTCTCGACCAATGGTGGCCCGAGTCCCGGGCGGAAACTTCAGCAAATTCAAGTGTTCAGCCACGCACGAATTCATCATGGATCAGGACCCCCTCGACGAGACCAAAGAGATCCAAAAATTCTACTTTATGACAACGTAGGAGAATGTTCTGGTTGAGAGCTCCAAACGCCCACTCTAATCCCAAATGTTGACAAAAACAACTAAAAATTAAACTATTAGGACTTCAAATTTGAAGAAATTCGGGAGGAGAACTCCTTACCTGTCTGCTCTCCAATAATGTGGTAATATATAACGTAAAAGCGGGTTTTAGGGATTTAAAATCCAAACAATTTCTAGAACTGAAATCTCTCATCTCTCAAAAATTGTCTAACGTCTTCAAAGATAACTTTAAAATGTGATTTTAGAAAAAGAGCTCTTGAATTTCCCACCCCTTCCCCCTCCCATCATCAAAGATTCCTTTAAATTACAATTTTTATAGCTTCAATGCTGAAATATTTTCGGGAGAGCTCCCAAACCCTTTTTCCTCCCCTGATGTTACCAGGCATAGCCTAAGGGCATTTTTAAACCTTCAATTTCAAAAAAATTCCGAGAGAGATCCCCCCCCCCCTTACTCCACCACTTAAACTATATTTGAAAACTGCGTTTTTTTTAACTTCAGTGTCACAAAATATTTGAGGGCGGCTCTTGAATCCAGATTTTTCTATTATTGTCACTAAGGATAACCTAAAATGCATTTTTAGGACATCATTTTTTTTAGTAAATGCACCACTTTTACAATGAACGACACCATTCTAACATCATCTGCATAAGGTCAATAAAAAGTCACTATTTCTGTTCTTTCTTGCAAATTAAGCAGCATTTTTTAAAAATTTCCATTATCAACTTTGATGCAAGTTGCGCAAATACATAATCACGAGTTTTTGAAGCTATCAATTCCTCCAAGGTCTTGTTAATTATTATGTAACTTATCCGTAGACGTTTATTCATCAGATTGTATTCATTTTAAAATCGTAACCATTATGAGGGAGATCCGTTTACCCCATAATGAGGGGCACCTACTGATTCCATTACGAGTAGGGGGAATTTAGGAGGTAAGTTGAAGCCCTCCTCTTAGACCCTTTATCAACAATATTTTATGTAAAAATTGCTTTTGCTGTATGCACTTTAGGTTAAACCATACATAAAAGTTTAATGAACTTTAAACTGGAAACACTTCATTGAAAAAAACTGCTTAAACTCACTAAAACATTTTTTTTTTTTTTTTGAAATTTTATTTGACATGTATTCTGTGATCGGGAAAACAGTTAAATGAACCAAAAATGTATGCAAAACCAATCACTGTGTTGAAGTGTGAAATGATAAATATAAAAAAATATATAAAAGCTACATACCTACATTTCAGCTTTTGGAGGGTGACCCACTTACCCCTACCATATCTATTTCTTTTTTACGGTTGCCTTCTCGGTTATCATGTGGCAAAGATCTGATCGCTATTTTTTTTTTAAATTTCCTAATGGATCCTTCAACACAAAACTTTTATACTAAAATCTGGATCGTTAAAGCAAGCTATTCAAATTTCACAAGAAAAAAAAAACCCCGAAAAATTAGGATTGTAAAAGCGAACCATTCACAAATTTATTTCAAACGGGAGCCGACTCTTTTCAAAATTTGAGACGGCTGAAAAAAAAAAGCTCTTCACAATAGACGCGATCGTAAAAGTAAACCGTTCCAATTTTTTTTTATCGGAGAGCGGAGAAGTAAGAAGGGGGAAAAAATCAGTTTTTTACTTAGTGTCTCAAAATAGAGTTTTCTCTGTGTTCTTATTAAAGGAAAGGTAAAATGAGATTTAAACAAATCGTTAGTGAAATTAGAAAAACAAAATGATTTTAACTTTGTAAAAGTTTTCAGTGTTTCTAATTTCCTATAGGGGTTAATAAAAGATCGTCCTATGCAATAGTTTTTCGTAATAGAATTTTTAACAAAGCTTAGGAGGCCCTTTAATTGCTAACTATAATTTGCAGTTTTTTTTTTTTTTTGTGAATTTAAATTCAATTTTTCGATCAATTTCATATTCTTGAAATTATGTGTAAAATTTGAACTTTAATAACTGCCAGAACAATAAAAATCAACGAAAATAATCAAAAAGACATAAATCAATGAAAATGTTACAAACTAAGTTTTGAATAATTTGGGCAATTGCATTATTTTTTATTAATAAGGGGCAAGAGAGTTTATTATTTTTCCTGACCATTCTCCGCTAGTACGACCTGTTCACTTGACGTTTTTGTGGTGCGTTAGAACTAATAAGGAGCGTTAATGAAAAGCAACCAAGCGATTAAAGAGAGTTCACATGCTGATGCGCGATAATTTCGACGCAACTTCAACACAGCAATTTTGAATTTCGTTTGTTAAAGTAGCAAGTAAACACAAGAAAGTAGACGTTTTATTAGACGTTAGAACTAAAGAGCGTTAATGAAAAACAATCAAGCGATCTCGGAGAGCGCTCACAAGCTAATGCGCGATAATTTCAACGTAACTTCAACACAGCGATTTTATATTGCGTCTGCTGACTCAACATGTGAGCCCAAGAAATTAGACGCTTTATTAGATGTTAGAACTAGAGAGCGTTAATGAAAAACAACCAAGCGATTTCAGAGAGCGTTCACATGCTGATGCGTGATAATTTCAACGCAACTTCAACACAGTGATTTTGAATTTCGTTTTGTAATACAGCATGTTAAACCCAAGCTAGTAACGTTTTATTCAGCAGACATTTTCAGTAGACGTTTCATTATGTACTTTGAAGTTCCTTAAGCCAGACATTGCCGTATAGCTAGTAACTACACTACATAATGCCACGCAATGTTTTTTTTTTAACAATCAGTATTTAAGCAATGTATTGCATTTATTTTAAGTTACTTATTTAAATATTAGTACACAAATAACAATCCCTCTTAATTGATGGTGTTACTTGCGATAGTATAAATACATGAGTTTGTTGCCATTAATAAATAGACCACACTAGCTGAAAAAACAGCTTTAAAAATATAATCGAGGAATCTTAGCCAAACATCCACACAGTGAACCATTTTAGATTTTATTACCGTTCAGTATGACGTATTGCCGTTCAAGAAGAAATTTCCAATTCTCTTAACGATTAAAATGAGATGTTGAAATCCTAGAATTTAGATTCAACAGAGATGTAGTCATTTATTTCAAATAGGAGCAAAGTACAATAATCTTGGCTGTTTGCGTGCGATAAAGTGATTTAGCTATAGAGCAGAACATCATTTATTCTATCTGAAGCACACTCGGAGTGATGATTATGAACGTAGATTCATAAAAAAGGGTCCATTTGTATTCACATAACTTTCGACAAATTCATGTTCTATTAGGATATGTCCTTAGAAAAGAAAGAAGTAGAAAGATTATTTTACTTGTTTCAGTTATTTTTATATGAAAATTGCTGTTCTGGCTTCATAAATGTTCGTATTTTGAATTTTTAAGTGCCCCAAAAGAATGTGATTTAGAACAGATTCAGTTTTTTAAATGGTACGTTTTTATTGGATGTTGAAAATGGCTGCTTATGTAGAAAAGGATGTTATTGAATTTTAAATAATAATAGTTTCATCGAGTTGTTTTTAGAGTGGTTGTAATTCTTTCTTTATTTGTCCTGAATAGTGTATATGGGCTATTCCACGGATAACTGACTGATAGTTTTGAAGCAAAACAATACGTATTTTGTAACATTCAACACAAAATGCATGTTGTGCAAACGATCTTCTGTTCTGAAATATTGTATTTTTTAAGCTGCATTTAATGGTATAAATGGATTCCCAAAATACATTTTGGATGGATTTTAAATACTTATTAAAAACAGGGTAACTGATTGACTATTCAAAAACAAGTTATGTCAGTCAGTTACCATTCTTTTAACATATTTTTAATAGACCAAAATGCGTTTTGAGGATTTAATTATGCCGTTGAACTCAACCTAAAAAATACAATATTCCACTGGAAAAGATTACATTGTATATTTTGCGTTGAATATTACAAAATACGCATTGTTCTGCTTCAAAAATGTCAGTCAAATATCCGTGGAATTGCCCATATTGTACTTATTGTGACTGGATAGGAGGTATGAAAATATACGGTTTTCAAGTATCCTTCATTTACTGTTTTTTGCATTTGAAAACGTCGTATGACTGAATTTTAATGTAAATGCAAGATTTTGGACACTAATATATTTCGTTTAATTTTTTATTTAATGATCAAATTAAAACATTACAATGTTTCTTATTGGTGACTCCCGTTTAGTAATTCAACTTTTAACTCCATTCCTCGCATTTTTAGTTAAGTTATTGTCACATGGGCCTGAAATGTGCTGGTAGGGAAGAGCCGGTTGATTTGAGACATGGTGCAGTAAAAGACAATATGGCTGTGGCGGGCAAAAACAAACTGCATCACTTACAAAATTCATTTTAAAGAATTTTTAGAGAAAAAGAACAATGGCTTCGTAAATTTTGTCACATAAAAAGTATGCCTAGGCTGTTATTTTTCAATAAGCATTTAATTCCCATGCATTTAGGAGACCAGCAAAAATTTAACAAACCAAGATTATTTTTGAATCATTCTTCATCGCAAATTTCTGGGAATAAACTGTACATTTCAGAAATAAGTTTACTTATTATTTACTAGATTTTCGCGAATTATCACTAATATTCACCGAGATATAAGCATTTCTTTTGAGAATATCAATTTTGTTCGCTTGTTTTTGGGTCATGACACGAAGTTTTCCGTCAAACCTTACCAAACTTTCAGAAAATTTGACTGCATACAAGAGAAACATAAGAGTAAAATTTGAGATAAAAATATTGAAAATTACTGAAATATCAACATTTGAAGCATTTAATTTCTCACTGCGCAAGTGCGAAAGAAATCAATTTAGAGCTTTCAAAATTTCGTAGTCGAATACATTTGGCAACTTATAAAAAAATTCCAGTTGAATATAAAGACAACACAAAAAGACATCGGCAACCTAATGAGCCACGTTTCCCATTGTTCTTGAAATCGTAAGGCATCGCTCACAAATAATCTGTTTTTATCACGAACCAGACTGAACAATAGTTGGCAGAACTTGCCAATTTGCGGACGACGGTTCATCGTCTATCTGAGAATAATTGAAATTCGGCTCATTTGGTCCCCGATATCTTGTTAAGTTTTTATGCTATGCAACTGAGTACTGTTATAAATTGTCAAATCTATTAAGCTACGAACTTTTGAAAGCTAGAAATTGCTACCTTTTGCGCGTGCAATATGTGTAGTATATTGCTTTAATGTTCATATTTTAGAAAATTTTCAACATTTTTATTTCAAATTTTAATATAATGATTCTCATGTATGCTGTCAAAATTCTGGAGAGTTTGACAAGGCTTAACGGAAAACTCCGCGTGTTATGAGCCAAAACACTAGAACAAAATTGATATGTTCGAAAAAGAAATGCTTATACCATCATGAATGTACGGGATACTTTGGACAAAAATATATAAAATCATTGTAGATAATAAGTAAGCAAAGTTCTAATATTTACAACTTTGTCCCAGGTATTATGATTAAGGATAATTAAAAATCCTTTTTTGGCTTATTCAACATGTTTCTGGTCGCCTAAATGCATGGGGATTTAATGTTTATTGAAAAATGTAATCTGAAGCATTAAGATGTTACGTTAAACAGTAACTCTAGTTTCCCACGATTATTGTTCATTGTTTTCCCATATGAAGTTGTAAGCAAGATAATGAACACAAATAATGGAATTGGACGTAAAAAAGAAAAAAATCCACCAGTAGTAGAATTTATAAAGAAATGATCAACAATACTTATTCATGGTAAAATTTAACGGAATCTTCATAATAGGAAAAAAATTTAAATCCTTACAAATGAAAAATTTGGAAGTTTATAAAATTGTATTTATTTATAACTTTCCGGAAAATGTTATGAAGGATTTTTAAATGTTGACCGTCTGAAAATTCATTGACTATGTAATTTTCAATCAAAGTGTAGGAAACTCGGTCTGAATAAAATAATTAAAATTAAAAAATAATTACACAAAGAAATAAAATCGCATTGAAAATGCATAATATGCATATTGCTATGAGCAATACTGTCGGTTCAAAAACGAAAAAAAAAATATGGAGACTGAGTTAAAGTTTAATCACGAATAATGACAAATTAGAACTTCACGAAAAGCTGTACTAATGGTACTAAATGAGCCTTTTTCAAGTATATTATATATTGGATATAAAAATGCATTTTTAAGCATGAAAAGTCTCACTAAGGAGCCTTTTTCATTTATCCGCGAAATGTCCTTAGCTATAATCAACGTTATAGTAATAAATGTTCATGACATGCGTTTTGTAACAAAGTTTATACATTTTACGTAAAACGATTAAATTATTCAGTCTATCTTCTAGTTGCGAAGTCTGAAATCAGAAGTACACGAAACTTTTAATAGGTTTCGGCGTTTAATGTCGATTGTCTTAGTATTATAAAATAATCCTAATTCATGAGAATACTTTCAAAATTTGAGCGAAATTGATTCGTTAATGGCTGATTCTATGATTGCAACTGAATTGACTTACATTTTATAAACTTAAAAATACGTGCTACTCTCAGGGCATTGAAATGCAATGTATCACTTTTTTAATTAATGAAGTAATTCCTAAATTAGATGAATGTTTACTTTCAAATACAAAACAATGTTGCAGTATTTTTCACACGATAACCAAAAAGTCAAAATCAACATACCATTTGGAATGACCTCACGTTTCTGCTTTAGTGCAATTGGTGTAGAATCAGACTTTGGAGGTTGAGCACATTAACGTCACTATTCTGATGCTAGTTGGAAATGGCTATTTCGTAAACTACGTCATTTTTGCACCCATAAACGAAAAGTAATTTAGTCATGTGTATGATTGTGTGTCGTGTGATACTTCACAAAAAGCTGTTGTTTTGACGCTGAATTTCATCAATGAATCTTATAATTAGAGGTTCACTAGTGCTGAAGCAGTTTTTGTGCTTTTTTTTCTCTTCAAAAGAAAAAATATTTCCTTATTTTTTTTTTTTTTAAATCAACACTTGCTTTTGCTAAAAAACTTCCAATACTGCTAACTGCATGACTCACATTTAAGAAATTCGGACCCAGAGCGAGAGAATTAACCCCAAGAGTTAAAAAACGTGGTTCAGAAAACAATGGATTGTGGATATCACCCAAACCAGATGAGAAATATAAGCATTTCAAAATGTTATCAAAACATTTCATAAGTTTTTGCTACAAAAGGAACGTGATTGCATGTGGAAAAACTAGATTATTTCATTGAAAAAACAATTTCGTGCTCATAAGTTTTATAACATTTCCTTCCATAAAAAAGATATGCTTTGATTATAAGTATGTATTAGAAAGGATACATTTTGCTTTTGTATCAACGTGCATATCGAAATGAATGCACATTTGTCATGAATCTTTTCGCGAACCAAATAGTGAACAAAATTCCTTCAACCTGCTATATAATGCAGAGTGAAACGTCCATTCAGTAGAAAAGTTACGAGTGCTCCCCTGCTAATAACGTAAGAGGTTCTGCAGGGCGAGTCTAAAAAAGTGAGCCAAACGTTAGGAGCGGATACAATACAGTCAGAATCACATAGCATTGCAGGGTCAGAAATGATTCTTCATGCTCTTAGAGAGGATCCTACGAGAGTTCGATATCACAGGTTTCTCCCAGAGTATTTCATGTAATGAAATAGTTATTTCAGATGATAAAATCTAAGTTATTGAATCTTTTTAATGTATAAAAAAGGGGAAAAATATTCCATACACATGTTTTGGGATTAAAGGAAACCGCTATTTCAACGCAAAAAATTTCTTCAATTGTGACGCTAAAAAGAAATTTAAAAAAGAGTTTATTTTTGCTATTTATACTATACTGAAGAAGCTTGCTTCTTAATATTTATATAGGGGAGACCGGGGTTAGTTGTTACACGGGGTAAGTTGTTACATTTGAATTTAAAATTAACCGCCAGGAGAAACTGACTTTCCTTGCAGTCGATGATAGCACTCACCCATCTGCATTCCCTGACAATCGCTGGATGGCTTGCAGTCAGTAGCATGGAGAGTGCTGAAGGAAAACGGTTTTTTGAGTCTGGAAGTAATTTTTCTTTCCGCTGATATTTTTCTATTTCTGGCGAAGACGTTGCAGATAACGAATTTATTTCTATACCACTGAAAGCCTACATTTTTAGGTAAGTGCTAACATATTTAAAAGTTTTGTACATGGATATAATACCAGTAATATGTGCCAAGAACTAAAGCGGCGTCGAATGGGGCAAGTTGTTACAATTTTGTAGGGGGTTAGTTGTTACAAGTAACAACTTGCCCCATGCAAGTTTTAATTTAATATTATGTTTTCTTTTTAAGTGTGATATGGCGGGGGACTACATAAACAATACAGACAGGCGCAAAACACCTTAAGAAACATATTTGGATGTGGCTAAAGAAGTAATTGCAGGTAGTTCATTACGAAAGGCAGTCGATGAATTGCATGTCACTAGAGAGATTCTGCAAGTAAGATGAAAAATGCTAGTAGTGATAAGTAGTATTTCTGATCTGTTTTATTGCATGATTGAATTCATATAAAATACTGTAGTTGGATGACGATAGTAATTATAATTCTGATCTCTTTCATTCTATGATTTAATTTATTGTTAATATGTATAGTTGAATAAATAATAGTAATAATTACATCAATGATAATAATAATAAATAATGTATTATTCGAATGTAGGTCTTTCTCCAACGCTGCAGGCAGTGCAGAAGTGAAGACGGTTCGCAAGCGGAAACCATATGTCAGCGCCACTTCAACAGATACACCAGTAAAAAATGTAATGCAAGCCGAAGCTGGGAAACAAAAATCTGTAATCAGAAAATTGTGTCCAACAGAGATGAAATCGACAGACACAAAGGCAAAAAAAAAAAAAGAAAAAAAGGTGCGTCCAAACAGTGCGGACGAAGTCCCTTCGGACGAAGATGAAGACTGGTTCTGCATAGAGTGCTATAAACCGTACTCAGAGTCCAAATAACCAACTAAACGACTTCAATGTCGTAATTGTGACAAATGGGCATATGACCGATGTGATAAGTTTGATAAATTATATGTTTGTAAAAATTGTAATTCGCACGCGCGCGCGGACAATGATAATGATGATGTTAGTTCATTAGAATAAGTCATTAATGAAGTAAATCTGTAAAGCCAAAAAGTTTTTGATTTTTAACGTGGTTAAGAATTTTTAAATTTTAACAGAATAAACTAGGAAATGTGTAAAATTCATTCTGTTTCTAAAATATATCTCACGTAAAAACTAACCCCGTATACTGTAACAACATGTCCCGTGGTGGGATAAGTTGTTACAATCTACTTCTATTCAAAAAACTTGAAATATTTTGGAGCTGTGGCTTCTAATCATTTTTTAAAAAATATGTTATGAATGTTAAATTATGTAGATGCATTTTAAAGTTTCACGCGTGTAAATAGTTGAAATAGTTAAGCGTAAAAAAAATATTGAAAAAAATTGTAAAACTAACCCCGGTCTCCCCTATTGCTTTACAGAATAAATACGAATGCACTAAAACAAACTCATTTTATGTATTCAGTTCTGAGGAGAAAATCTTTGGTCTTCTGAAGTCCCAGAAGAAAAAGGGGTGCCCCTTCTTCCAAAAGCGTACTACCTCACATACATTGAGGCACCCAGTTCTAATAAGACCCCCTAAATGAGTAAAACCCCTTAAAACACCAGCCCGTCAAAGTTTTTGTTGGTACCGGCTTTTCAATGACTCGCCTTCCTTCGATAAAATCCTGTGAAACATAAAATTGCGCTTGATTGAAAATGATCCCTTAAGCTAGTGATAGAACACAAGAAAAGATATAGTGCCAATTAAGATCTTAAATGCATTAAGTTGCTTCCAGTCTTGAGCATGTTTAACATTATTTCACGAGGTCGAAATATAGCTTTGCGTGGGTCCAGAGCAATGATGCAGGCATTTAGGTAAGCCGATTTCGGTGAACCCTCTTAAACGATGCTTAGGTCTAGATCCAGCTTATGTGATGCGAGCTATTTTCAATTTCCATTAATTCTCAACTGTACTACAATATAATATTTATTTATAAATTACTATTCATTTATAAATTTCCTACGAGACTAAAAAAATAGTGAGTTATACACCATTCTGAGTTTAATCAGAAAGTATGAGCTATATGAGTCGTTTAGTATCAAAACCAGCTTAATTTAGTTTTTAAAAAATACATGAGAGACAAAAGCATATTTCACGCTTTAAAGCTCTTAATATTTCAAACTGAAAGAAATTCATTTTCGAAAACTCATGAATTAAGCTGGTTTTGATACTAAATGCCTCATATAAAAACTGTCCATACTATTCAAATACACCTCAATCGCTTGAATTTAATTGGTCCACGTTCTGCTTGCACAAAAATATTACTTTTAATTTGCCTTTTTATCAACAATTTCGCAATTGGCTTTGAGCTCTGATCTCATGACCTGCACTACTGCTACGTACATAGTTCATAAAGCAACTTCGCTGTATTGTTCTCTATCCCAAGGCTCTGTGTTTGGTTTACTATACAAAGAAAAAAATGTGTAAGGAGTGAAAATATGAGTTACGCGCATGAACGATTTAACTTGAATGTTTTCCACTAAAACCCTGTCAGGGCTTTATTTTCCACGACCGACAAATAAAACACGAAGTAGCTCTTGATATTTACCCGCTTTTTATTATTCGAGAAAGTACCTTTAAAAAGTAAAAAGTGTTGTTTTGATCCTTCGGGCGGAAAATCCACAGATACAGTATATTGTTAGTAGTTATAGGTAACGCTTTGTGCGAAAGTTGAGTCGGCCTGATTATTTTAAGTTTAATGTCAAAATAAAATGTTTTGTCAGTTTTTAATATTTTATCTATTCGTTTATTTTTTGGATTGACCCAAACAAAACTACATAAAAAACTAAAGCAATGTGAGAAAAATCCAATGAGAAAGTTTCTCGTCTCGGAGACGTCTGAACAGAAAAATAAAAACATATATTGCTTCCAAAGAGTTGAACAAATTCCACCTTTTCTGATGAAATTGAGACATTGTAAGAGAACTAGTTTAACTAAACTGAAATGTATAAAACGAAGCACTGGGGAAAAAAAACTAATTTTCATCAGCTCAATGTAGATATAACACTTTTATTACTTCAGAGATAGCAAAAAGTTTTTATATTATCCAAACTTTTATTGCCAGCTCTCAAAATATGAAATAGTTCTATCTAAAGTTTTCCATTCAATTTACTGACGTAAAAAATGGGCAGCACACAGAAAGAAATGCTTCACTCAATTTTATTATCTTTTTTGAACAGCCCTCCCTGTGTAAGGGTTATTGTCGAAATCTATTATCCAAGCCATTTGCAGTAGAAAACCATTATTTGGAACGTTTATTGTTGCCTCCAACAATTCGGCACCTTATATACCTAAAACTCACTCTCATTTTTTCCTTCCTAGGAAGTGTTTAATACTTTATTTAGTTGCCTTTAACATTTTATGTCATTTATTAGTTCATGCTTTTGTCTTGTGTGATTAAACTTTGTTCATAATAGTTTTAGTTTGCTATGTTTGTGGCGTTAATGAGAACCTTGGAGAATTAAACTGTTTAATCCTTCATATACTACAAATATTTGTTATTTGGAAACATTAAATGCTAAATTATCTTAAAACTTATTACTTGCATAAGTAGAAATATATTATGGGCAAAGAGCTGTAGAAAAATAAAATTCCAAACGTTCAAGTATTTTGCTTTCAAACCTGATTAAAATATCAAATAAAAGCATGAAAAGTTGGTCCAAGTACATTAAAATATGCTACAGACTGGAAAATCTTTGAAATGTGAAATTAGAAAAATCGTAGCAGAAGAAAAAAAAAGCGTTGTTCAAAATTGTTAATCACTTGATTTCTAAATTAATGTTAAAACTAAAATAAGCAAACATTCGAATTTATGATATTGCTCCTTACCTTCCCTATCCCCCCAAAGCAGCATTTAAATCTTAAATACAGTCCACTCTTGATAACTTGAAAATCCCAAGGGACCGACAAAACCTTCGAGTAATTGGTAGTTCGAGTTATCGGAAGTTTCTTTCCCAGCCTTCTCAAAATTAATTTTTAGTTTCTTTTTCTGAAATATTACATAATCGATAGACTATAACACTTATAGTTTAAATTAAATTAATTATTAGTACTAGGAACAAATATTCTTATAGAGAATTTTTTTGATACTTTGAAAAGGGAAGTTATCTTTGACTGCTTGCATTTCTTTTATCGCATTTTGAAATTTCATTAAGTTTGTGTGTCGTAGCCCCAATATCTTTTATCTTGATTTCTGTTCACATTGCTTTAAACGTCTTTTTGTCCTTAAAGCAGATTATTTGTGTCATCCAGAAAACAAAATGTACCTTTTTAAATTTTTGCCATAATTTTCACTCTCTCAAAGATTAGCCAGCAGTAAAATAAATTATCCCATTCACACAAGCTTATAGGCAAAGCAATGTGTAAAAGAAAAAAAACAAAAAAACTTTTTTCTTATTTTAGCTGCAATTTCATGCATAAAATGGGTACGAAACTCTCGCAAAAACTTCGACATTTCGAAATATCGAGACAACTCTGTATTGAAAAAACTAAATTATTTTGGGATCGAATGAAAACTTCGAGATAAAGGAATATTTGAGTTACAGGGCTTTGAGTTATCGAGAGTCGACTGTAATTATTGACATTTTTCATCATATTTACATGAGTCTACATTTCTTGAAATATTTACATGACAAAAATTATCTGCATTCAGTTTTATAAAAATGTAGAATGATATTTACATTATATGAATATATAAAAATAATAATTTCGTTATGGTTTCTGTCTCGGGTGATTTAACTGGCGTCATGGACTGTCGACATATATTACGATAAAACGTAAAGCTTCGTGATTTTCATAAATTCGTTTTCATCTTATTCATTGAATCTTCGAAAATTAATTTTGATTGTCATTTTCTGTTTACAGGATTTAACAACTTGCTTAGATTTCAATAATATTTTTACTTCCTTTTACAAAAAAGGAAGTATTGTATGCGTGAAAAAATTTCACCCAAAAATCGACCTTTATTTCCATTTTGCTCATCTCCAACTGAATGTTGAGTTTTTTTTTTTTTTTCAACCCGATCACACGTGGATATGTGCCTAGGAACGTACAGACAAAGAAAATAGATACAGATACCCGAAATATCCATTTTGACAATCCCTTAGTTAATTACAACGAGTTTTCTCGTGACGCATGTTTGTGCGTATGTGTGTATGTATGTCGCATACCTCAAGAACGGAATGTCTTAGAATGTTGGAATTTGGTACGTAGACTTCTAGTGGGGTCTAGTTGTGCACCTTCCTTTTTGATTGCATTCGGATGCTCCAAAGGGGGTCTTTTGCCCCGTTTTGGGGGAAATCATTGTTAATTTCGATGTAAACTCAAGTGGTGTTATAATTTGGCGGGCACTTGGCGATATATCTCCAGTATTTTGGTCGCCAAGTTTTGTCGCCAACTTGGCGACAAATTTGGCGATTTTTTTAAAAAAATTTTATTTTATTTATTTATTTATTTATTTATTTTGAATCTAGTTTCTATTTGGCCACTGTTGGTGATATTTAGAGAGTAAACTATTGAATCATATCAAAACTGCCAATAATGAGAACATGATATTAAATTGGAGCAAAAGGAAGTCATGTGATGTACACATCAGCTCGTTAGCATTTGAAAATCATTTAGTTCTTACAATAGAAGTCTTTTCCCAGGGAAAACAATCACCCTTAAGTAGACAGGGTTTCTATTTATTAAAACCATTCAAATCGCAATGTTATCGAACAGCAACACGTTTTCCAACCCGGGGACTAAAATACATATGCTTACAAGTTAAATAAGCACTTTTCTTTTTCAAATAAACTCGAATTTTGTTCAATGTTAATTTAGTTTGTCTGTCTCATCCAATTCTCAAATAAATTTTAAACTCATTTCAAGTTATCAAGTACACATGAGTTTGATCCATTTTCGGTTCGCAGTTTGGTTATGCTAACATATATTGGTGATTTTCCAAAAACCTGACATTTTCCAATCACATTCTTTTTTAATAAAAATGCGGAAAAAAATCTGAAATTTATATTTACTCTTTGTTAGGAACGTATTAAGAGAAAAATGGGGGGAACTCACTTTAACTATGTTACACCCTTAAAAGAGAGGGTCAAATTTTCTTACAGCAAGAGACTGACAAGCAGCACCAGGAGAGTTACAAAATAAATTTCTTCATCGGTTATCTGAAATGTAACTATAGTAATGAAGAAATAACTGAAGCATAAATCAAAAAGTACGGTTATTAAATGATAAAACAAAATTTACGTAAAATCTCCCTAAACAGACACCCCCAATTTCTTCGAGTACATTTTCCATATGATTCACTCTGAAGAGCTTACACTCTGAATAACGGACATTCATTTCAACGATAAAAAAACAATTGTTACATTAAAACTTTCTTTAAGTTAGCCATACACAGTATGAGTGTAAAATTCACAAAAAGAAAAGTTACCTTCTCATTACCTGAGAATTGTTTTATGGTTCAGGAAATACAAACATTAAAAAAAAAACAAAGAGGGAATCAGCAATATTAGTAACGTATATTTTACTTTTAATTTAAAGTAACTGCGATATTTATAGCAACTTCACTAACCTATTCGAGCAACATTTAGATAAACAAATGTCTAACCAATAAATGTCTTTTGAAACGAGTCGTCCGAACAACAACAAAAAAATATTAAATAAATAGAATAATTCCACTGATATATTTTTTATTTATCGTTTGCCAGATTTAACATTCTTTTTTTCAATCTTATTTTCCAACTAATGTATTGGAAATAAATCCTTCTATTCTACGGGATGCATTACCAGTGCGTAAGAAATAATGCTAGGAGAGTGATTTTTTTTAGGACAGGAGTATGACATTTTTCATACAATTTTGCCTGTTGCGTAAGCCCAGGATTATAATTAAGGTAAATAATGTTACTTTTCGATTCTAACGGCTTAATTCAACTACACACTATGAGTAGAATTATTATTATTTTTTATTTATTTAGCACAGAAATTCTGTCCAGGAGAATGACAACAAAAATGTTACATACCCATTTTTGATTTTTAAAGTTTTAGTAAGACCATCAGACAAATCATATGAACTTAATACTTAAGGAATCTAACAAAATGGTGATAATAAACAGTGTTGTATCACAGCAAATCAAAAATTTCTTTTTTTAATCTATAATAGTTGAACTCATTCCTGGGACAGAAGAATGTCATGAAACCTGGGGACAAAAGTTAAAACGATGTATCTTGATGATTTAAATAATTTATTTTATTTAAAGAATGCTATATATTTTATACCTTTAAGTATGCTTAATTTTGTACTACAAACTGAATTTGTGGAATGTTGATATAAAATTTTTAAATCATTTAAATCAATTTAAAAAACGGATGGGAAAACGACAAAAGTGTGACTTTCTGGTTATTTAAATATTTTTATAGCAAAAACTAAATGAGTTATTGTTCTAATAAGAGTAGAATAACATCAGATAAGTTACTTCTAACGATTAAAAACATGAAAGCACTTTCTGAGTTAAACAATCATTGTGTTAGGCTACTGGGACATAATATTGTTAGGATTTTGGAGAATCCCCCATATTTAGAGGAGATGGATTTGTTGTTTTTCAATGCAATATGCATTTGTATCTTTGTCCCTCTGGAAAATTTTGTACTAACGGGCCTTTATGTAACATTACGTTAGAAAAGAACTATACATCAGTAAAATAATTTTAACTACAGATCTGAGAAAAAGTGGATTACTGAAATGGTAATTTTTAAACAACAAAATTGATTTCAATTTGCAGATTGTTTTACAGCCTCTGAATAAATACTCATTTGAGCAGCATATTAGGAAAGCACACCGATAGTGGCCAGTGCTTCATTAGTGGCCACTTCAAGGTTTATATTTGAAAGTTTTGGATTCCAGGTCACCCAATGGGTTCAAAAGTGTTTCAAACGTGCAGGAGGTATGTTTGAATCCATTGGGAAACCTTGAATCCTATTTTTTTAAATATAAACCTTGAATTGGCCACTACTGAAGCACTGGCCACTACTGATGTGATTACCTTAAGTATGGTCAAGGAATTTTATTTTATTACATCTGCGAGTTTTTATCATTTCCGTAGTTGCAATAAAGCTGTAAACTTCTGCAACAGTTTTATGCCCTTAAAAAAAATCACGTATTATTTTCAGCTCAGCAAAAACTCATAAATAAACTTAAAAAAAACCTTAACCTCGAAATGAAGCCTAGCGAAAAAGAAAAGAAAAACACTAGCGTTATGCGCTTGATTTAGCGCTCACTCTAATTTTTCAGTCACATTCAAATTACGCCGAAGCAGCTACAATTCATCTTGCTCTTTTAATTCAATTAAGCTACACTTTTTATGCTACTGCTCACGTTTTATTTCTCATTTTCTGACATAATAACTGCATTACAACGCTCTCTCTTTCTCTCCTTTTCCATCTCTTTCTTTCTCCTTCACTGCGTGTCGTGCCTAAAAATATTTTTCTATTGCTTACAAGCCAACAGAAAAATACAACCATCTCTATTCCCCTACTACAAAACCCACGAAAACGTACAGGTAGTAAAAAGCTGGACTGCACCTGTGGTATTCCCAGGCGGTCGTCGATATTTGTGTTATGAGGCTAAAATGTACCCAACTGGAAATTCCCAATCTTACACGTCACGAAGGACTGTTATTTTTTTTCCCAGGGAGTAATCTCTAATTTTTACCTATCGTCTCTAGCTGGAAAAAAAGAGCATGGGAATAGTTTGTTTGTTTTTTTTTTTTTTTTTTTTTTTGATTTTCATGCTTGTTTTGATAAATATTATGGCAAGGATTTTAATGCTTATCAAATACTTTAAGGCTTCTAAGACCCTAAGCATGCACTTATGTTTGTCAAGTTTGCAACGACATATAAAATTTTTTTGCGAGCAGGATCAAGTACGTATACATCTTCTTAATCTGGTTAAGAGGCCAACGGAGTTTTTAAATTAATTTCTATGAAAATTTTCTCGTGAATTCAGTTTCGGATATGAAGAATATGCTAGTGTGTTTGAAATTTGCGATCCAGTGTTAATTTTTTTTCTTTTGCAGAAGGAAATTCAAATCAAAAACTAATTTTTAAAGTGTTTTCTGTCGGCAAAAGTTAGGATATGGAGAAATTTTCCATCATATAAATTAGCAATAATCTCTGGTACATTTGTGGAATATTAGTATATAAAGATTTTAGACACGAAATATTAGTCTAGTAAGTGAATAATACATATATAAAAATCAATGAAACATTTCTCAGAAGTGTTTAATTTTCATACAACTTTAAAAGTATTTGTATAATATACATACTGTTTGAAAAAAACCTTTCTGGGTTATAAGAAAAGCGTATTATCCTATCTTAGAAAAATACAAGAAGTCAAATTTAGTTGACTGTTTTCTTAGAAAAATAATTATATTCTTACTTCGGGACAATCTAGTATAAATAAATTTAAGTAAGTATCTACAAAAAAGGACATTTAAAAAATAAGTTAGGTACCAAACTTATTTACTGAAAGGAAAAATCCTGTAATTACCATTGATTCCTTGAGGGGAAAAAAAGCCTTGTTAAATAATACGGATCCAATTTTAAAAAGGAAGCATATATTAGCCGTCATTAGAAATGCAGATTTCATCTCAACGTTAGCTTTATGGTAACAGAGGTTTCATTGTTGTCTTTTACATTTAATAAACCGCATTAGTTTGATCAAAAAAAAAAAAAGTAAAAGCTGGTATTTATTCATAAAAGATGTGCATCAGAATTTTTTAATTAAATTCAATGCCATGTTTCTACGACATTCTTGCTTGTAGTTCGATACTTTCCACTACTAAGTCGTTATTGATTTTTAGCGATTGAAATTTTGAGTAGGGTCGACCGGGGCAAGTTTACGCAGTGCCCTTTTTTCTGAATAAATTATAACTAGAGAGCCTACAGTCATAACTAGTGATTGCAATACCAGTATACCGGAATAACGAGTACCGGTATTTCGAGCAATTTCGTAATACCGGTATTTGCTGCGGTAAAATACCTAAACCTTCGGTATTAGCTGAAAATAATAAATAGCTTTAAAGAATTTTCAATTTAACTTATTAAATATGTACTTATATTTTAAATGTACATTTCTTTTTCCATGATCAACCAAAATCAATCTATAGATGTAAGAATTCGACGTGCTAATAAAATATCATAAAAAAAAAAAAAAAAAAGCATAAGGATTGCAAAATGATATTTTCATTACTTGATGGTGAACTTAATCCCGTTTTTGTGCACTATGTTTTTATTTTTTCTATTTCCCTGATCACTCACTTTCCCTTTTTTGAAAGTTAATTTCGAGTGTAAATTCGAATGTATTTGTTCTATGAATAATTTATTCCAACTATCAACTACAGTAATACTTCATGATATTTTCTTTTAATATTTGTCTCAACTTTACTGAATATTAGCAAAAAATATTTTTCTTGTTTGTAAAACGAATGGTAATTTGTTGCCACCGGTATTTGTTTGTTGTCATGTCTCGCTTTATACTTAGCAAAATAATGTTCAGAAATCATACAGTGCCTTTTTTTTTTTTTTTTGCATAGAGGTTAAACGCAATGTTTTGAAACATATTTTCAGATGTTTACACAATTATAATTGTAAAGAATTTAAAACGAACGCGAAAACGAATAAGGGAAACTAAGAAGATCAAATTTAGTCACGTTCATCGTAAATTTCAAACCAAAGGGCTATTAATAAAAATCAAGCACAAACCTCTCCTACTCAAGAGAAAATTATGTTACTATTGGAAAAGTATCGTCTTTTAAAAAGAAGTTACAACTAGCTATAAATCTAGAAATATATAAATAATAATACTACTTACAACACAAACAAAACACTCGCACAAAATGATTTTTCCAAAAATAACACGCAAGAGACCGAATTATTTGAAGATGAAGGACTTCTAGGCAGATTGGGGATGTGTATCGCGCATTGTTAACAGTACCAATGACCTGCGTGAATTCAGAAAAAGTATTTACAACTGTAGGAAAGTTGAGCACTAAATGAGTTCCAGGCTTAGAGATAACTCAATAGATGCACATTATGTATTTTACTACTATTGATTTTCAATGACATTTATTCCTTCATTTTATATTTGTTTCAAATAATTTTTTATAATAATACAACTTTTGAGCTAAATTATGATATGTGGCAACGAAACAATATGTTTCAAGAATTTTGTGAGAAATATCAAATATCGGTATTCCGGTATCACATTTTTAAAATACCGAATACCGGTATCGAATTTTTGGTCCGGTATTGCAATCCCTAGTCATAACAGATTGATGCTACTCTCTAGCACATATTCTCAGTTTTTGAGCATTAATCGAGCTTCTGTCTAACATTGCGGAAAGGAATATCTGTGTTTTACCAAGTTGAGTAAATTTTGTGTTGAACGTTTTGAAGCTTATTGTTAATAAATAATGCCTAGTTAACAATAAACAAATATATAAAAATTAGCAGAATTTTATCTTTTTTTTTTTTTTTTTTTTGAGATTTGTAGTTGTATGAACAGAAATCTTAGTAAATTTAGTTGCACGTTAAAATAAATCCAAAATTGGTGACGGGGCAACTTTACGCATTGATATCGGAACATATTTACGTACGTTCTTACTTGTGTGTCTTACTACTCTGTCTTACTCCTAAACGTGCCACTGACGCTTATTTTGCTTTGTATTTTCTCAAATTTCAGAATTTTCAGGCAATTTAGTTTTCAAAATCACCATTCATTTTTAATTGAGTAACAGATTCGTATCTTATAGCTTACAATCATATTGTGTTTTTTTCATGCCTTGTGCAGCTTTAACTGTATACATTATTCCACCTGAAGTACATTTTCTTTATTTTAAAGATGGTGAGACATTACGTTCAAAACGCTAACAGAAACACTTTAGATGTCAAAATAATGAAAAGGCTTATCGATAATCCAAGCATTTCTCCTAGTCAGCCTTCCACTTAGTCTCATATGGACTACCCAAACTGAGACCATTCGAAAAAGTAGGGCCAAAACTTAGGAACCAGGATAGGAAAAAAAGAGGATGCTCGCAATAATAACTGATATTCCGATTAAAGAAACAAGACAAGAGCAGTTAGAAGTTACAAAGAAAAAAAACATAATGGGCAGAACCTAACAAAAAGGAGAAAAAACGTAAACGTTTACAAGTTTCTATTGAAACATAACTAAAAGACAACAAAGAACAAAACCTGTGACTAGGGAAAAGTTAGCACATTCTGTAAAAAAAGAAATTAGTGAGCGATTTCTGATGACGAAGTAGAAAATTGTGCTTGCATGTATTGTTTTAAAGCACACAACCAATCCGTAGAAGACAGGGTTCAATGCCTTAGATGTCAAACCGTGGTCCCATGACAAGTAAGCGAAAAGAAATACTTTATTTTTATTGGTAAAAGCTAACAATGATGAAGAAGATGACTAAATAATTTCTGTTTTTAATTTGCAGTAAGCCCTTGATTTTAGTTTAGTCTATAAAATGTTCTTTAAAAATAAGAAAATTAAAACTAATTAATTAAAGTGTTTTAAGAGAAATAAAACATTTAAATTTGGTTAAACATCTATTTCACTTACTCCTTGGTTTCATTTATGCGTAAACGTGCCCCACTCGATGCGTAAACTTGCCCCGTGTTCGGAGCAAGTTAACGCAACCGACTTGGACTCAAAAACAATTTTTACGTTTAAAAACACAAGCTGAGAAGCAACTGAAAATACAAATTTTGACTTCATTAAGTGCTTCATTAAACCAATAAACCTTAAATTTCAATAGGTTGAATCAGAAAAATTAGAAATATCATTGAAAAAAATCCGCGTAAACGTGCCCCGTTCTACGCCAACTATTGATATATTTGATATTTTGTCTGACTGCTTATTTAGATTAAACATAGAATATTTGGGTATTTTTGAAATGTAATTTCAAAATTTTAAATTCATTTCCTTCAAAACTACCTCTTTAGTAATTGTTCTCATTAGTTATAAGCTTTTACTTCAAAGTATAAATTTTCTCATTTAGTAAAAAGCTTCTGTTATTTTGACTCGAAAATACTTCATCGTTCATAAATACAGAAATAAAGAAACGTAACTACGTAGCTAATAAATTGCTTAACATTTCTTTAAAAAAATTAAGAAACATAACTTATACGAATGTGAAGTCTTTTAAAAATAATAAATGCATACTGAAACGGCTTTTGAGACTGTCACAGTTTCCCGTAAGCCAACATTTTTTTGCCCTTTTAACTGCACTAACAAATGAAACTTTAGAGGAATGGTTAAGTATTTATTATTTGGGGCGTCTATTTGTTTTAATTAATTATCTGGAATTATGACACATTCCAGAACTTCGTAGTAAAATTATGGTAATGTGCACACATACGTTGAATAATAACTTGGACATGCTCCAACTGAAGGAGAACTTCTCTCAAATTGTTAGTTTGCTTCATTTTTGTTTTCAGAGTAGTTTGTTTTTCTATGTCTGGAGTGATGGTTATATCTTCTAAAACATTGAAGGAAGTAAAAACAATATATGCTGTTATTTCATATTAAAGTAGTCTTGATTTCGGTTTCACGCTTAAAATAGGTTAAAAACTGTCCGCAAATGACGTCACACTTTTTTTATGACATCACAATTTGAACCTACTCCCTCCTCTCCCCCCCTTGTTTCAAGGTGCCACCCTTCGTCGCACCCCTACACTTGTGTGTGTTGTACTTTCATGCCATTTTTATAGGCATACTGTTAGACAAAAAATGTGCCACAATTCTTGTCATTCTTCCTTCCCCTTTTCACAATGTCACACCCTCTCCCCCTCAACACGTAACGTCATGTGTGTACGACCTTTTACAGTCGTTCTGGGTAACTTTGAATCATACACGTTAACATTTCCAGTTTAAATTTTTTTTTGAAAATTTGACATCAAATGATCAAATGAGATAGAAGGATCAATGTTGCACTCTGCTAGCAAGGCGATGATATCAGTTACCGGCATTTAATTTTGTTAAATAAGTTGAAACACTGTGCACAGATAATTGCATAATTGAATAACTCTGAAGTTACTATTTGGTGGAAGCTAATCTTGAATGCTAGTTGAAGTTGCTGATTTTTTTTTTAAACGATGAATATAAATGAATAAAAATAAATAAATTCATCAAATCAATACTTCATTCATAGTTTACGAAAATTGGATTTATTATTAATGAACTTTATGTAAAAATTTAAAGGAATTCGCTCAAAATACACACAAAAAAAGTTCAAGATGAATTTCATATTCCACTTAGAATAAAAGACAACAACAAACAGCATTTAATTAGAACTCGGGAATCGTAAATTAAATTTAGCTGTTGCCACAACTTATTTATAGAAATATTTGAAAAATGAAAACACGGAGTAATAATTTTTGCTGCACTTTGAATAATTTAACGGATTTTACATAGTAATAATATTCGCACAAATTAAATTAAAGCGCGCAATGGAACGACGACTTTTTTTTTGTGGTTCTTTCTACACGGAATATTTGTTTCACATTGTAATATTCTGTGTAATGTAATAACTTGTAGAAGTATTGCGCAACTGTGAAATAAAAATGAGAGCAATAAGAACTGTTAACGTTAAGAAATTTTATTTTTCCGGTTAAAAGTAAAATTATTTTTAATGCGTCTCTTTTTTTCACGGTGTACAAATTTAGATTAAGTGTTAAAATTATTTTGAGCCTGGATAGTATTTCCTATTAAATGGCTTCATAATAATTATTTCATAATTTTTCATAGTTATACAATGCAATTACTTATCTATATGATTATTTTCATTTATAAAGTTTGTCAGTAGAGGTGCGAAAATCATTTTTGATAGAAAAATAAAAGTAGTATTACAGAATATTTTGTTGTTATTCGTAACAGTAGTGACAACAATTTGAGAAATCAAAACCAAAATGTGTTTTAACACTCTTTTAGCACTTGTTTCTTTTAGAATAAAACCATTTGTTCGCGTTTATTTTTTGACAATTTATTGTAGTGGTTTTCTAATTTAATTTATTTAAAAAAATGTAGAAAGAAACACTATGAGTTTTGCCTGATAACTTAATTTTGCAAGAGCAACAAAATTAAGTAACGACAATTTTGTAGATTTTTGTACGTAACTGACGCTATTTTGAAATGACAAAACATTTTGAGGCAACACAAGCTTAGCATCACTTTAAGTTTCATTTTGGCATGACGACATTTTTGGACAGCGACATTTGAACCAAAACAGTTATTTTTTATCACCATCGTCCCGAAGTTGAACCCTTATTTGAATAAGCTCACTGTAAGCGCAAAACACGTGCATCTAAAATTATTTTTCAATCAGTGCATCGCATCGCTGTAACTTTGTTTTCATTGATTTATTTTTCTTACGAAAGAGAACTTTCACTGCCTAATCTAAACGTACAATTTACAACAGGATTTACATGGCGGATCTGCGATTTGAATTTCATCTTTTTATTGCATTCATTTCTATTTATTTTTGAAATTGCTGTAATGTAAGGTTGAAATTAAAATGAAGAAAAAAAACCCCACCAAAGTCGCTGAAGAATTAATTGAAAGTAATTAACAAGTAAAAATGACTTCGAACAGTAAATTGGTTTCAAAGGCTTCAGTCATTATTCAATTCTGTTTATTTTTGCTGATTAAGAAGTATTTTCTTAATTCTAGGCAGGCTTTTAGCGCGATTGGATTTTTCAGTTGAATGGGAAATTTCCTGAGCTGAGATACTTCTTTCACTTTCCATTTACTCTGCTAGCGTTTTCAAAAGAAATTAAATCCGGTTTATTCGCATTCATTTCGGATTTTATCTTTGTTTTTAAAAGCAGTTTGTAATAATGAAAGTACCAAATTAATTAAATGCACATTTGTCTTGCGAATTTATTCCGTAAGCAGCTGCAAAGTGAGAAGCTAGAAATGTCCTACAAACCATTGGAGCTGAGATGAAAGTAGAAGATAAACACAAAAGAGAGACACAATGGTTTAATTAATAACAATGTTTGTTACTTTGAATCTATCAAGTGTATAGCTGTAAAAGTAGGTAACTCCAAAATATTTTTTAGGAAAATTCACAATCTGTAGCTACAAAGAGATATGAGTTATAATAACTTTTCCTGTTTTGTCAAAACCATTTAGGTGACCTTTTTGAAACTCTCTAGCTGTCTCAGATTATTTGCGTACATAAGTATTTCAATGAAAAAAAAAAAAAAAGAAAAACAGAACGCCTTTGCGAAAAAATTGGAATTGGAGATACTACCTACTTTTGCAGCTACATGCTTCAGACTGCAAAAACCTTTTCTAGTATTAAAAATTTTGAGGATCTCAGGAAATTTCCCATTCAACTGAAAAATCCAATCGCGCTAAAAGCCTGCCTAGAATTAAGAAAATACTTCTTAATCAGCAAAAATAAACAGAATTCAATAATGACTGAAGCCTTTGAAACCAATAACCCTCATTAAATAGTTCGTGTCAAATTATAAAAGTGAATTCACGTTTTTTAGACATAGTCATTTCTGGGAAGGAAGTACTTTAGGCGTCACACATAAGATGTGTATTTAATCATTTTCATGCAAAGGAATTTGTATTAAAAATTGAATGATATTGTTCGCATGAATAGAGTAAAAATGTTTCTAAGTAAATAAATGTTTGAATTTTTTAAACTCGCACCCCTTAAATTTTGAAGACTCATTAGGTCATTTAAAAGAAAATATTATCAAATTAATGTAACCACGATTATTTCTAACTCATAAATATAAATATTTTTTTATGCTTAAATTTTAATAAAATTCTTTTAAAGATGATTCAAAAATGGTAAATAATGTTGAATGGGAAATAAAAAAAGAAAAACGTAATTTTTTTGAAAATGGGAGATTTGTAGATTTTATCCTAAACTTCGGCTGTTCGGCTGCGGGATCAGCTGTTTGCTACGTAGACGTAATACCGAACGTGTAGTAAGAAGAAAAAGTTGATTCAACAAGTACTGTATTTTTTGTTTTAAGTTATCAGTCTCTCTCCAAATTTATACTCAAAAATTATGCATCACTTACTACGTCTTATCATGCAATTACTAGTGGGCCAGTAGCAGCGGTATATTCTCCAATCATTCGATTTCTGGTAATTATTCCACGCATAATTACTCATAATAAAACTCGGATTAAAAAAAAAAAAAAAAGTCTAGAAATGTTTTTAAAGCAAACGTTTTTGCAATACAAATAGATAAAAATTGGCAAAATATATAATGGAATCTATAATTATGCTATATCCAGCAGAGTATCCTTCATTTTAACAATTTCAAAAACAACAAACATTACCAAATTTTCATTCATTTCAAGTGGCTTCAATACTTGAGGGTTGCTCCACCTGAGATATTCTCTTCAATATAACTACGTGTTTAGAGGAGACAAAAACCCAATTTGCTCTGGTCTTTCACAGCTTCCGTGTCGTACGGGAGGAAAGAGGAAAAAATCGGTCCTGAAAAACCGCTGCTTAAAAGAAGCTTATGAGCACGTTTTCTTCTTTTTTTTTCCCTAAGCGTCAGTAGGACACTTTTCTTTAAATTTTCCCCCTTCATTTTATAAATGACTAGCTGTATTGCCCGTTGTTGAACGGTCTACCTCAAAAATATACGTATATTCGGCGTTCCAATAGTTTTATATTATTATGTGAATTTTCCCACTTTCATAACACTTTTTATTGCTGCTCCATGCTCCATTCCTATTAGTCATAGCATGATGTTACAGGATGATCAGCAAAGGACTCCTGGTTTCAAAATTAAATATCTCGAAAACAAAGGACAATATTGGAATAAAATAAACGGTATGTTTATTGTGAAACCCATAAAAATCATATACAGGAACTTGTAAATTAGTTTTAAAAAGTTCCAACAGGTGTCGCTGCACGCTGTAATTGCAATAAAAGTCTCCATAAATAGTGCTGCGAAGAGGTTGGACGACAATTTGTAGCGTATATGTAAGCATATCTGAGAGACTAAACTACTGCTGAAACAACTAACCTCTTCGCAGCACTATTTATGGAGACTTCTATTGCAACTGCATTGTGCAGCGCCACCTGTTGGCAGTTTTTGTAATTAATTTCTGAATTCCTGTATATGATTTTTATGGGTTTCACAATAAACATACCGTTTATTTTATTTCAATATCGTCCTTTGTTTTCGAGATATCTAATTTTGAAATCAGGGAGTCTTTTGCTGGACACCCTGTATATAGCCTATAGCCTTGACCCGCATATTCGGCGTTCCAATCATTTTAAACTGTGATATAAATTTTCCCGCTTTCATAACATTTTTTATTTCTGCCTATTTTTTATAGAGTGATGTTACACAGCGTATAGCATTCCTCAAAAAGTGGACTATTCAACACAACAAGAAAAATTAAATTCTAATTAGTAATTCCTGAGATTAGCGCGTTCAAAGAAACAAACTCTTCAGCTTTATATAAATAGTATAGATACTAAATTTTACTTTTGGGTAAGGTGTAAAGTCAAATCATCTAAGACTCATAGCCATGTGTTATAACAGTTTTATTTTACCTCGTAAAAATTGAAAAGGGAATGAAATGTTAAATAGTAATGTTCTGAAATTCGAATGCCGAAGTCCCGAGGATCCCAAATTTTGCACTGCTAGACTGTATGACAAGAGCATTACGGACATATTTTCGAACATTCAAATTTTAACTCTTAAAACGATATTGTTCCATTTTACACTGATATTTTTATTTCATACCTGAATTTCATTGACGTTGAACAACATTCCCATAACAAGGAAAATTCTTCTTAAAAATCTAAATTAATAGCAAGTAGTGATTTTTACTACTATGTCTATACTTACATCTCGAAAAAGATATCCTTTGCTTTAAAAATTAACTCTAACATACAACAAAAGCTTTCAACAAATACATCGGAAGGTGTATTTTAGTTTTAACAAAATTCTTTATTTTTTTCATAAAGAATCGGAAATTCTGTGAATAACTATGACTAGTTTCAACCAAAGTACTTTAAAAAGGTACTGCTCCTATGTGGATCGTTAAAAAAATTTAGTTTTCTGTTATATCAAGAGTACAAATCGGATTCAAAGCGTCACACGCATCATTAAACCACCACAACAAATGACGATTTCTCGCCAGAAAATCGATTTTCCTGATATGAGGCTGTAAAAAAAGCTTTGAATGTTTTATTGCGGATGCGCCAGTAAAAATTTTCCTGTGAAATACGGTTAATGTTTATTTCTATTATCTTAAACTCGTTTCAATATTGGATTCAATGTATATTCTAAGCAGTTTGCGTTTTGAAGCGCCAAAGCAGAAGTAGGATTTATTTATCGACGGTCTTACGTTGGATATAAAGTGCATCTGCCGAATTCCAGTTTTGCAGTTTGAGATACGCTTATGCCTATGAATTGTCAATGTCTTAAAAATAGTCTGAAGCTAAAAAAAAGTAGTGCTTTCAAACTCTTTCATGCTATTGTTTCACTGCAGCATTACAACAAGCTATTAATTTATTTTATCTCTCCTGTAGAAGTTTCCCCTTATTGATTGAATTTTAACAAAAACAAACTTCATTTTTGAATTCACTCTGCTGTTGAAGAACTGATTACTCTCCATTTCTGATTGCACATACGTCAGGTGTCTATCCATGTGACTTCAGATACGTGTATTTATGACAGGCTATCGAAATTAAAGCAAGGAATTGTTGTGAAAAGAGGATTAATAGGATGGAACGTTTTCAGGAAGTTCAAGATAGTATGTACTCACTAATTCTGTACGAATAAAATTCCTACATTAACCTTTTTAACGAAGATTCTACTTCTATTTTTAGGAGGAGCCTTAGTACTTTACCTCGGAACAATATATAATGGATGTGTAGTCTCTAAAAATAAAACAAAAAATATTTAAATATTTACTGTACAAAAAGAGGGATCCACCTCCCTAACTTGGGGCACATTTTATTTTTCTCTTATATATGCCATAATAGATAATAGCTTAGGTCAACAAATATCATTTAAAAGAAGTTTATTTTACAACTAGTGGTACCCGTACAGCTTTGCCCGTAATAGAAAAATAAAAAGGTCTTTTGGTTCGCCTGTATATTTACAAATAATGTATGGTGAATTTTCTTGCTAATTGGCTTGTAATCATGTTACAGTTCCACTTTATAATTTCGTATCTCGCCAATTGGCTTGTGCCCATGTTACGGTTCCACGTTATGGTAATTTCGTAATTTGTTCGTTTATCTTATAATAATTTTGTTCTTAAAATTGGAATAGAAAAAAAACCACACCGAATTTTCAAAAAATCGCTTAGAGGTGCCCACCCCCATGCTACAAACTAACTTTGTGCCAAATTTCATGAAAATCGACCGAACGGTCTAGGCGCTATGCGCGTCACAGAGATCCTGACAGACAGAGAGACTTTCAACTTTATTATTAGTAAATAAATATTAAATAAATAAAAAATACCATTAAATAAAAATATTAGTCTTGTAAACTTTCAGAGATTTTAGAGTGTATGTACTTGCCCTTGAAAATTGTGATTGCTTCTCCAGACTTCTTAATTTTTTTGAATGTTATGTTTCTGCGTTCTCCTTTACATTTGGAGGCATAAAAGTATTTGGTGAGCTCAAATCATTCCCCATGCAGCTGATTCTTGGCTCTCTAAGATCCTCATTTCACAACTTTTCACATTCATTTTCATTATTTCATAATGCGTGAAATTCACAACACATGCATTAGTTTCATTTATATTGGAGACTAATTTTCATTTGAAAGGCTCGGGGCAAGAATGTGATATGCCATGATGTGAATTTTCAGTAGGCCAATTTCCAACTTATAAAAAATAGTTATAGAATTTTTCTAATGTATTATACATTTTGTATTTTGCGCTAAATAAACCAGATATATTTTTCTCGAAATGACATAATCCATTTTTCATGTTTATTTCAATTTTAGTTTTGATAAACAAAAATTTTGATCGAAAGGTCACTACTTGTGGCTTGTCACATTTCTGCCTCGAGTCCTTCATTTGTAGAGCTAAAATTTGAAATACTTTGACAAAACGGTTTTTGCTCATCAATACCTAAAGATTTTTTTTACCAATGACAAATTTACTAACGGTATGACTAGTTTCTCTTTCAAAGAGCGATCCGTGAAGTTTGTTGGGCAATCGGGAGTATTTCGCATTTGATATTAAATCCAACTATAAAAATAAGAAACTAAAATTAAAACTAGAGTGAATAGCATTTTTTCATGCTTCATTAAGTAGGATAAAGGAAAATTTTCTCTCTTTGTAGTGCAAATTACCTCAGTGACCACTGCCGCCCCTATCTTTCCAGGCATAAGGTTCAATATTTACATTTCTGTGCGGCAAAAGTTAAAATTAAGTTATCAAATAGGGTCATATTATGAAAAATCAAAAAGTTCCATTACTTTCAGTTAGTTACTATTCGTTTTATTGATAAACAAACTATGCAAGGAATCACTCCATCTTTATAATATTAAAACCAATGTATTCAATTGCAATATCAATTAGTTTAATTAGATTTTAATGTCTCTTTGCAGTCTAATAAAGTTGTATCATAAAGATATCAACGTTTTCCTCAGCGCTTCTCTAAGCAATTAAGTTTATATTTATTTTTATTAGAGTTTTCCTAACATTACATCCGTATTTTCAAAACATTTTCAATTTTCCATCAGTCCTATTCCACTTCCAGAAGAATAACTTTCTAACTAATGCTTGAAAATTAATAAATGTTTTAATATTTTCAACAGTTCAAGCAAATTATAATTTCATACCGATAAGTTCTTAATAAAAAAAATACACTTATATATAGTTTTGTGTTAAACTAGAAAATATATATTCTTAGATGCTTAGGATATTAATTTCATAACACAAATTTAAAAATCTTGTTTGAATTGATTTTTACGTAATTCGATAAAAAAAAAATAATGACTACAGTTTTGAATTTTGTCGTTCATCAACAGAAAACTGTATCTGTACGAGTAAAAATGTTACTCGAAAAAAAAACATCGATTTACAAAAGCGCAAATACCAATATATCTGATATTATCCAAATTGAATCCAATGAAATTACACTGAAACAAAAAGTGTGTGGCCATACCTTCAAAAATATTATTCTTCCCAAAAGAACGATTCAAAAGTATCTCCGTGGCTTAAATTTTTGATGACCTATCCACTGGATAGATTTGGACCTAACTTTTATTGGTTTAAAAACCATAAAAAGATAACTCTTTGAAGCACTGCCTTATGGATGACGATCCCAGGCTTTAGAAAAGTATCGTTTCCCCATTGGATTTTCTGCTAATGTAGCCCATTAAGAGCTTTGTGGTAAGCTAGTGCGATTTTCTCTTTGAAGGAGTTGCACTCGAACTTGCTCCGTTACAGATTATTTGTTGTTGCTGCAGTGCATTTTAAGGGTGTTTTAGCTTAAAATACGGCTTCCAGCCTTTGGCCGTTAGCTGACAACGGTGAGGCTCGCATAATAAATACATGGAAAGCCATATGGGGAAAACAATTCCACACTCTGCAGTTTCCAAGAAAAATGACTTCTGACTTCTTGTGTGTCAGGAAGTTGCCTTTTGGTTCAGAAAATCTTTTTATAGCTTTATGAGAAAATGCAGTTTGAGATGGTGAAAGTGCTTTGATTTTCTTTTGCTTTGAATGTAATGGGACGTAGCAACCGAGCATTGTTTTCAAGCTGTTTTAAGAATATTTGCAATACAGCATACAAGCTATTATTTACTGATATTTTCGTTCTTTAAATATGTTAAAAATTAAGCTCAAAGTAAGCTACTCTTTTCCTGGTAGCTAACAAGTGTGATGTTTTCCTCATTTTGCTTTCTATGTGTTTATTATACGAGCCTAACCATTGGCAAAAAATGGGCAAAAGATAGAAGCAATATTTTAAGCTAAAGTGCTACTAAAACGCACAGGAAGGAGAAGGAGTAACTGAGATAGTTAGAGAGTAGAATTTTTGAGTGTTTGTCTCTAACTAAATGTGTTCAAAATAAAACTTTGCCATTTCAAGTGTTTTAAAACATCTAAAACGGTGTACGTCATTCATTACTTTACTATGTCATTTATGATTTTGAGTAATAAATGGCATAGTCATGGTTTTTGATTCATTATGAGATTCTGGACTTTTTTCTGGATTCTTTGGAAACAACTTGGTGATCGTCATGATCTCAACTATTACTGATTTCTTGCCTTTTTATTTATTTATAAAAGTCAAATACAAAAATAATTTCTTCACTTAAATAATTCTTTTTAAGAGTGAAAAGCAATGGGCCTCATATATACTGGCGAAATACTTTAACATTGTGGGAATTGCTTCTAACTTTTCATTTTATTTCCACACCATTTGGTACCACCATTTTGGTTGCACCAAAAGGTGTACAAAATTTTTCAGACTGGAATGCCATTTCGTCGACATCCTATTTCCTTTTCGCAAAACTCCTATAACCATATGATGCTATACAACTTTAAGGTTACCATCACATAATTCAAGTTTTTGGTAAAAACTTGAAATGCACATGTTAGTATCAAATGAGAGAAACCAGAAATTAGTTCTTAGTTGCTATATCAAAAGGATTCATTTTCTCCAAAAAGGTTGAAAATTATTTTCTTGTACTTCTATGTCCTTAACATTTCCACATTTCCTTCTGACTGTTTTGGTGGGATCGTTTTTAATGATCGATTTTTTTTTAAGTAAAGGAATGCTTTTGATGAGGATAAGAACTTATAATATATATATATATATACATATATATATATATATATATATATATATATATATATATATATATATATATATATATATATATATATATATATATATATTCATGTCATTCCATGAAAAAAATAGCCATTTTGTCCCGCACCTTACGGTTCATATGTTTCATTAAAAGGTAATAATTTTATAAGGTAGTGACGAAACTCTTCCTTAAGAAATCACACTTACATTTATAATTCGTTAAACAACATTGTTTGTTCGTTACTATTTAAAGTACTACTTTTCGTGAAATAAATGAGGCGGCACGTGCGGGGCAGAATGGCCGTTTTCCGTGGAATGGCCCAATAACATTTTCGATAACATACTGTGTTTTAAATTTTCACCAGTAGAATGAAGGATAACGTCATCGCAAACCTAAAGTTTCTTCGCATAATAACTTTGGAAGTCCGTAATTTATTAGAATGAAATAAGTAATAAGGAGTTAATACCATTTTTCTTTGTTTTTTTTTTTCATTAAATAGCAGGTCACCAGATAGTTCAGTATATATGCACTTAAAGAATTATAACATGTGTGCTTTCTTAGTTATTTTGCAAAAAAAAAAAAGAAAATAGTTTTTAAAGTAGCTTTACGCAATTTAAAGAAAAAAATGTTGGATTATGATTATTGATTTATTTTTCAAATGGCATCTGGAGCGGCAAAAACGATTTATTTTAATCAGTTACAACTTTTTTGTATAGTTGGTTTTTGTTTCCTGTCCGGCATGCAACTCGATATTTTAAATGATGATGACGATTCTTTTTTCTTCTTTTTTTGTTTATTCAGGCCCTTTGCTGTATTTTTTTATGAGCATTGTTTCTTGGCTATTGAAATTCATTTTTCTCTTTGAAATAAGGGCAAGATTTTTAATTTTGATTTCACTTCTGACTAGTTGCATTTGGCGTGTGTACCAAGGATCTTTTGAAAATTTTAAACTGTGGAGGGTGCTCTGTTTGGGACATATCCTAAAAGCTGCTTGTAATGATTGACAATATACCCCTCAAAGGTTTTGGCTTAAGATTTTAGAGAAGTGTCGAGCATCTTCGTGATATTATCAACTTGTCAAGAAATTATTCATGAAGATTAAGTGTTTACATCAATAGTAATTCTCATGGCTTATATTTCTCGTAAACTTTTTATTGATTCAAAAGAGACATAATCTTGACTGAATGGAAATGGATCTTTGACCATTTTCCCGTGTTTCGTCCTTCGACCTCATTTATATACTTCCTCAAGTTATGATTACTTATGCAGTGAAGATAAATTCAAACATGAGAAAAATCGGAGCTGAATTCCACCACCTACTGCCCGTTTTGGACGAAAAAAACGTCTCCCTGTCTGAATGAGCCAAGATGATTTCAAAACCCAAACTTCTATGACATTTTGTCTCTTCCTCAACAAGTAACAAATGTGCTAATTGAGATCTTTCCGAAAGCTATCTTTGAGCTTTCGGAATGGATTTTTTTATATTTTTTTGATAATTATCATTTTAAGCTATTTGAATTTAACTGCAGAATCTATCGAGTTGATGTCACTTTGTTAGAAGTTGAGCTTGGATAAAGTCTAAGAGAGAACTGTTCTTTAATCTATTTGAAACTTTAAATGGATACATCTGAGATTTTTGATATTAATTAACTACAATCCTTAAGTATTCTTTGAATAAAAATTTTTTTAAAGTAATTTCATAACATAAACACGCTATTTTCTCCATGCAATGAACTTGTTTCCTTAGTTTCACCTTAAACTAATTGTTTTTTGGAAATTTTCAAGATTAACAATGGGTTCAAAAGATGTTTTGCATCATCTGAAGTTAATTTTTCTTTTGATGACACTTCAAGGTTACAAGTTATTCACAGCTAGTCATAAATCGTCTCTTTTCCCATCTTGATTGTGCAGCAGTTGCATTTTATAAGTCCATAAGTGAACCAAGAAAACAAAATTATTCAACTTTTGATTTTTTTTGGGGGGGGGGGGGGACATTGATTTATATTAAACTTTGTTATATACTACTGAGCTGGTTTTTTTTTTTTTTTTTTTTTTTGAGACACATACTTTCGTCTGCATATACTCGATTAATTAACTCAATAAATGCTCGATACTTTATACTCAATAAATATTCGAAATCATCTACGAAGCCTATGTGTGGCAATGATTGAGAAAATTTTCAAGATTACCAGTCATACGTAACAGATCCTTAAATCCAGGCCCATTATCTTTATATTTTTTACATACCAAAGTGTCACTCGTAAATTTCTCGTTGATCACTATCGTCATTCGGTCAATATAGCATATTTTTGATCAAGCCTTATTGAAAATAAGTAATCATGAGAATATATTGGTTTTTTCAACAGAAAATTTTATTAATCATGCATTTTCAAGAATCTCTCATAACTGATTTTTCCGTACCATAACACTTTAGATTGCTTATTGCTCTTACCACCTTTATCATTTCAAGTTATTTCTCACTTTTACCACAACATGGTCTGAAATGAAATATACTAACAGTAGTCCAAAATACGATCATGCTTCCATTTAATACAACGAAAATGTAACAACTGCAAAATTAATAAAATTTTCCATATAAAAAGTAACCATATACGCTATACAGAACAATCGAATTGAAACAATATTAACAAGAGCCCAACGTCTCCCAATACATTTTATATGCAAAGCACTCTATAGGAATAAATCGAAAAGCAAGTGAATTGGTACTCTATAATAGAAATGGGAGCATCAAATAAATGCAACACACAAATGGACAGAAATTGCCCGATGGGGAGCAGTAACTTACTGAATGACCACAAAACTCATTTCTGAAACCATCCGGAATGGACGTGTTTTCAACTTAAATTTAGAAATTGTAGATATGATAAGATGTTATTATTTATGTAAAAAGAGAGTTCTTTCTGGTAATGCAAAAGGTATCAATAGCTGCAATCGCATAGGTTTTCAAAGACTTTTGAAAATAAAACGGAAGGAAATAATAAGAAATAATGGCTCCCAATAAAATACTTATCGGCAGCGTTTTACGTGACTGGAGAGGTTTTGTGCTTAGTTTGCTAATACAATAAAGAATTCTTATTCTCTAGGCTTTAATATGGACCAATAAGGACTGTTGAAGAAAAACTAGATGAAACATAGTCATTTTGGTGCAGACATCTAGGTATCACGAATATATTCTTTAGAAATATATGAGGCAGAGTGAGAAGCAAAGGGATGCACGCGGACATTTTCAAGTTTTGAGTAAAACACGTTTAAAGATAACATCCTAGGTAGGCTTTCATTGATTTTTTTTTCTAAATCATGCTGTATAGCAGCAACTACCAGGGCTACTAGTACCATCTCTTGCTCCAAGAGAGAGGGGAGGTTCAGTTACCATGTGTACTGCTTATCTCCAAATTTGCTTCTCACTGCCTCATACGGTAACTTGTAAACAGTTTACAAAGAAAGCACAATATTAAAAATAATTTTTTAGTTTTAAAACCTTTATCAATTCTGTGGCAACAGTTTTTCGTGTTTTAAGGACTGTCCACAAAATGATGCCACGCTTTAGAGGGGGGATGGGGGTTAGAGAATTTGAGTAACTATAAAAATATATGGTAACTTGTTAATAGTTCTACAAAGCAAAGCACAATCTTGAAAAATAATTTATTAGTTTCAAAAGCATTGCCATTTTCGTGGCAACAATTTTTCGTGTATAAGGGGCTCTCCACAAATGATGACACGCTTTGAGGGGGGTTCGAGAATTTGTGACAGTTTGTGATAAAGAGAGGGAGTAATTAGAAGTGTGACAAAGAAGCCATTTTATAAGGATATGTTAATGAAAAATAACTTCACATGTGACAGGGGGTAAGATGAAGTATGACACTATGTAACAAAAAAGAGAGGGGGTCAAAATGGTGGGAAAAAGTGTGAGATCATTTATGGACAGTCTCTTAATGCGTGTCCTTTCTTTATCACTTTCTCTCTCTGTTTTACCCAATCGAAACATGAAAATCAACGATAAAATTTTATGAATTTAAAACGGAAAAAAATAAATTCAAATGCTCTTAAACGGTTATGGCAATTTTTTTTCCTTTTCACAAAGCAGTTCACATTTTCTCAACATTTTTCCATATAACGTAAATTAAGTTTGTATATTGAAGAATGATATGTGAACCAACTAAGATAATTCCTAAAAAAAATAATTTTCAAAAGTGAATGAAGATATATGTTAAAAATGTCTATTAAAATTATATTGTTTTACTTTTGTTACTACAGTTATTGTTGTAAGGTAAGTAATATTGCTTTGCCATAACTGTTTTATTATTTGGTATATGTTTCAAAATTGGCTTGAATCCCTTTGTTGAGTGACTCCACTTCAATGAATATTGATCAAATTGATTGTAATGTATGATAAAAGCACCGGTTAATGAACTTTTATCGCGTATTTTTTTCTGATACAAATAAAAGTATTTTTTAAATGGTGAACTATTTTTGTCAGATTACTCATTTAATATCATTCAGAACTATTCTTGAAAATTTTCGTGTTTCAATCTAAGTTCATACCAATAAAACTGACCAATAATGAACTTCGATTCGCGTTCTACAGCATTTTTAAAAAATCAAGAAAAGATATTTTTTTTAATAGCATTTTATAGCAAGATTATGCGAATAAGTTCATACAAATCCAGCTATCCATTCATCAATTAGTCACTTTTAATCCATCTATAGGTTTTAACATAAACATAAATCCTCCCTCCCTATTTCCAAAAATAACGTACCATGTTTCTTCTTTGCTTTCACAAAAATATCTTCACCGTTAAAGAAAACAAACTTTAATTGCTATGAAATACTTTTTCTCCTTTCAAAGCATTTCTCCTTTTCTCAAAAAAAAAAAAAAAAAAAAAAAAAAAAAAAAAAAAAAAAAAAAAACGAGAAGCAATTTGTATAATTAACTGACAAGACTTTAATTTTTTAATTGTGGTGTGCTTTTGAAAAACTAAATCCCCATCTAATTTTCGGATGACATAAATTACTTTCCTAATCCAATTTATTATATTCCTCCCTGACTTCTGCATTGTTTAAGATAACATTTCAGCTTTCTATGCAGATTAGGTTTCCACGAGATTAGAATCGGAAACATGTTTGTTTCCTCTTTTACTAATTAGGACAAATTAAAAACGTCAAAACCTTAGCGGTTTATCGGAAGAAGAAGAAACCGGCTTTCTGGCAAAATGCCCAAGGCGCGAATTGATCCTATGCTTTTCCTTCTCCATACTAAATGCACCCACCACTGTTTTTGTGCGTGAGTAATGCGAAATACTTTTCTCACTTAAGCTCGTCTGATCCCCAGCAATAGCCGCCGCCTTCTTAAGAAAATATCACATTAAAGTATTTTCTTTTGAGAAGCACTTAAAATTGCTTTTTGAATTGTCATGGTTCAAGGATGTTATTGTAAAAAAAAGCTCAGATTTGAAAGGAGAAAAACTGATCAACAAAGAAATTTATTGAAAGAAGGAAGTAAAATATTGAAAAAAGCATACGTCATTTTTTGCTGACATTATATGAATAAATTGTCTTCATTCATAAATGTCTTTTAGTTGTAATCACGACATTGGCGATGATAGTCACTTACTTATTCAACAACTATATAGTTCCAGATACATTTTTGACAGTATATTCAATTGCTTAAGCACCTCACCGGGATTGAGGTTGGCCAGATTTTCGTATTGAATAACAGAAAACCGGGAGTAGTCCTCACTTTCAACTCGGGTTAGGCAAAGTGCCACAACACTAACCCCCTTGATTTTTTTTTCTTTGATGTCATTCTGCTTTCCTTTTTATCACTTTTTCAAACACATGTCTTTTTCCTTGCAATAGTAATTGAGAAGGCACATTGTAAATGACTATTCATTTTGCATTGGTTTTACCTTTATGTAAGTAAGCCAATTAAGGGGGTGAGTAAGCAAAGCTAAAAACTCTTTAGAAAGAACATGGTCAAAACGAAGAATTAATAATGCCCATTACACTCAAACCTGTTTTTGTGCCGTCTCTTTTTTTTTTTTTTTTTGTGCGAACTTTTTTTGTGCGGAATGTGAAAATTCCAATCAGATTAGGACTCAATTGACGAAATTACTTATGAAACGGACGAAGTTATTTTTAAAACGGAAAGTTGTGTTTAAAACGAACGATTTTTTTTAATGCGGTCCCTATTTACTGCACAAAAACAGGTTTGAGTGTATAAGTCTGATATAAAAGGTCAAAAAAAGTCGATTCTTTTTCACTTACAGCACTAATATAAGTAACGTGATAACTTGTTAAAAACAATAGTGAAAAGAAAAATCATACAGAGGTTGATCGGTTAATGTAACGATTAGACGAACAAACATTCTAAACATACAAACGTTTTTTTTTTTTTTCCATCGCGAGAAGACCTAACACGAGAATTAAGTTAGGCTGTCCATTATGTGTATAAAGGTAAAAGACTATTCCTTTTACATTTGTTGGAAGTTTTATGAGTACCATGATTACACACACTAATTAAAAAAATATATATTGACGTGAAGAAAAAGTAGCATGATTGTTAGTTTAACAATTAGGAAAGACGAACAATGAAACATGAAAACAATAGTTTTCCATTCAGTACATTGAAAACGAGTAATAACTGAGAATACCCATTATAAGACGTGCATAAAAAGAAAATGCATTTCGCATGTACTTAACTTCTATTAAAAAACATAGTTAGCGATTAGCAAAAGTACACGCAGTGTGATCTGTGATGTAACGATCAAAATGACGAAAAAACAAACATGGCAACCGTTTTTTCTCATTGAGTAGGTCAAAAGCAAGAAATAATTAAGAATGGATATTATTCGTCGTGCATAAAAGTAAAAGATGATTCATTTTGCATTTATTGGACCTTTATGTAAGTAACGTGATGTCTAGTGGAAAAAAATATCGATAAGGTGGAAAGTACACAGAGTGTGGTCGTTGAATGTACCAATCAGTGTGATAAAATAGTCAAAGAAGGCGGCTGCTTGCTACATTCAATGGAGTAAACAGGGTAGTTATTGTCCTTCGAATTGCGAATTATGAGCTGTAAAAGTGACTCCCTCCCCCCCCCCCTCCGGTTTTTTACTCATGTATTGAACTCTGCAAGTAACCTGTTACGTAGAAAAAAAATATAAATCGCAAAATAAAATAAATAAATAAATAGAGTGTGATCCATAAATGTTACCCAAAACGCAGCAACATTTTTTTTCATTCGTTACTAAAAATAAACGTTTTTTAATTACAACGCATTGAGTGGCCTAATGAATATTCTAAATCTACTAACTTCCCGTACATTAACACGTTTAAGGGCGGTAACATACTGCTTAATACCCAAAATTTGCCTTCAGTTGACGAGTTGAAATGCACTATTACTGTGGACTATCACGCTGGTGTGCTAAATTTAAATTAGCTACCAGTTTGTTCGCACTCTCAGCTTCAATGTGATTACATCTGACTATAGCTCGGCAATTGTCTATTTCAGACTGATGAGTCTTAACAAGGACGAAATTGCAGTCTCTGGGTGCTATAAGCTGGCAGTCGGTGTATTGCATGCACTGCTTGATAAGCACTTTCTGTTCAGTCGGCGTCAGTCATCGGTGATCGACACTAGATTTTCTGTTTAGACAACGAGTTTCATAACTGACTGACAGCGATGAAACTCGTGCGATATGAAACTGAAAACACTACAGTTTGGAATTCAGGATTGCATCACTAATGTACGTAATATCATTTATCAAAAACTTAAATGGAATTTTTTAGTTATAAAGTGAAGATACAGATTTTTTTTTTTTAATAAAAATAACTGTAATTTCCGTTTTTTCTTTCAATATATAATTTAATTTTCCAAAAATTTCAATATAAAACGAAGTTTTATGTGTGCTTTGAAACTTATAAATGTTTGACAGTAAACCGTCTACTTGAAATAAAACCCTTTTTTGTCTTTCAAATTATTATAACGTGTAAATAAATATAAATTACTAGACTAGTTCAGTATTTTTTACAGCGCAAAAGTTTTCGATACCTATCTTTTATTCAGCGGCAAACTACTGTCTTTCTTTCCGTCGAGCACTTTATCGATATTCGGCTGCGGCTTACCTTATTAGGCTTAGTAAAGAGTACTTTACGTACAGTATTATATGATAATATTTTTTAAATAACTTAACATTATGTGCACAAAAGAAGTGGTTACTTATTTTAATTTAAGCACTAGAAGGTATTTAAAAAAATACCATATTATTAAACCTTTTTAATCAGCCAAGAAGAGGAGATAATTGAGCCTTATCATAGTGTCTTTTCTTCTCACTTTTATAAATATAAAAGTGTTTGAAACGTATAAAAAATGTTATTAACAAAATCTATTCGTTTTAGTTTAGTTTTTACAAATTGAATTGACGATAATTTGGGAAAACACTCTTCATTTTGTGCAAGAATTGTTTCCTCTAAACTAATTTATCATTGTATAATACATTTAAAAGTAGCAAATATTTTTGACAAGCTCTTACTAAGTTATAAACAAAGAAATTAGTATTTATTTAACTTTAGAAACTAATTTGTCTGCAGAAAAAGAAAATTCTAATTCATTCAACTTTCATATTAACCATGTAAAAAGAACATTCTTTATCATAAAAAGTTAGTTTTACTGTAAAATTTAAAAAAAAATTCTAGGCGTATGAAACAGGGATTTTTTTTTATATTTATGTATATATTTATTTCATCAACACACGTAATTTATAAAAAATTACAACAACTTTACAAAAGTACAAATTAGCAAAAAAATTGCAGACACGTGTTTCAGGGCTGCAAAGAACCTAATTTTGCGCCAAAAAGATGTGAGCTTATGGTGGAGGTCAACCATCTTTACATCAATCAGCTCAGGTCTTTTTGCATTGAAAAAAGAATTCATTGTAACCCCAAAACAGGTTGGATTCTTTTTTCTTTTTTTTTTTTTTGTAAATTTTGGCTTTTGTAACTTTTCAGATAATATACATATATAATCTCAATTTTTCCCACAAAGTTGTTTTATTTTTTACTTAATTCATGGTTTATAAAACCATTTACGATAATTAGGAAATACTCTCAGTAAATCTGCAGCAATGCCTGAATAGAAATTGCGTATTTAAAGAAGAGGGAGAAGTAATGCCTTTCGATACTAACAACCAAAAAATACGTAAGGATTTTATCAGAATTACCTCACGAAAATACCGCAAAAAAATCTTAAATAATGATACAAAGGTTGTTAGTTTCTAAAATCAATTGAAGATTTATTGAATAGTTCAGTGACAATTCTTGTGGTTAGCTAGAATACACTTTTACTTGATGATAAAGATCAATGAATGCTAAACAAAAAGAAACAACGATAATAATAAAAACAATAAATCAAATAAAATATTACATGTAATTTAAGTTCAACGAAAGCGAGTTTTTGTGCATATTTTACTCTTTAGTTACAAATTAAATAATTTATGATAAATCAACTTTGTAATGCACTAGGTTCCTGAAAATCATCCTTAATTTCATACATTCCCGAACTTTTCTAAAATCTTTCTTATTTAAAAGCTCAATTGTGGCTAAAAACCAATAAAATTCTCAGGTTTTGGCAACATTCAAGAATCCAGCGGTCGTTTTTTCGATAAGTTTTTTTTTTTAATTCTTAAAATCGTATTCAAAATAATATCGATTAATCATTTAGGTTAAAATAGCCAATTCTTCATGTGGAAGTTCTTTAAACTTCTTTTTTCTCTGGAGACTAAAATTATTAATAATGTCGGAGCACCGAATCTGCCGCCAGTCTAAAAAGAACGTTTTAGGCAACGCCTGGAACACTGAAAGAGTAACATGGTTTTCTAAAGCTGTACTTAAAATGAAGGGTAAATCATGGAATTTGGTAAAGGAATGAGAAAGATCTCGCGTAGTGACAAAAAGACAGGCTAGAGTAATAATATATAAGATAAATGCGAAGACTGATTGCAGCTAAGTTTATTATTTGGTGAAAACTGCGAGTAATATTTTATATTCCATTACGCTTTCGATAGATTCACTACAAAATAATACGCAATACTATAAGATAATTATTTCCTTTTTAAAATAAGCTTCTAATTTTGAAAAAAAAAAACGTGTTTTAAGGTTCTTCTTACATAAATGAATCTCTTGATGCGAAGTCAACTTTCGTTTCACTCGGTTTTTGAATAATTTTAATTAGAATTCTTTAGGGAGAAAAGAGATGCTAGTTTCCACTAATACTCTGCGAGCTAAAAAATGAATTTCAAATGAGAAATTATTTACTAATGAAGCGAACGGGTTCTTTTCACAGCTTTTGATAAATTTATTTCAGAGATGCGACCTCATTTTTAAAAATGTAATTCTGGTTTTCTTGTCAAGCCAAAATTCGCCATTCAAAGTTTGAATGAAGTTAGGTTAGATTTTTTTTCTAATGAAATAAAAGTTTTACTAGTGTGATTCCAGCTTTTTAAAGATGAAAGCATATTTTAATGAACCATGTGTTCGTTCGCTTGAAAAATCAAACTGCAAATTGTTAAATCGTGAATCCAATCGAAAAATCATCATTTTTAAATGCTAGCTTTGTCGTGCGTAATTAGTTTTCGTTGATATATGATCGAGCTTATAGGAAAATTAATTTTGTATTTCTAATAATTATTCATGTAATGTGTTTTATTTTACATTACATTACAGTTTACCTACGTAACTGAGTAGGTTTAGTTTTAAAGACTAATTTCGCGTATAGTTAAATTAGTGTTTAGTTTAGGATTCGGTGGGTTGTCAGTTACGTTACGTAGTTGTTTATAGGAGGCCCCGACTTCAAAAGGTTATTAAAAATTAAGAGATCGTATATAATTAGTTAGGTATTTAAAATAATTCATCGTATTGTAATTTAAATCAGTGTTTATTTTATAATTCGGTGTTTAGTTTAGTTGATTTTTGTACTGGAATTGTAAAATAAATTTCATTTCTATGTTTGGGTAGGAAATAGAATGTAGGTGTAATCAGTTATTTTTTGTTTTTTAGTTCCTAGGTATTTTTTGAAGGCGGTTTTTCTTTTATTATTTAAAAGTACTTTATTATGAGCTTAATGCTTTGAAGAGTCACGAGCGCCAGATTTTTTTTGAGTTAATTTTCATTTTAAAATGTTTGCTTTTTTTTTTTTTTTTTTGTCTTTCTCTTCGGTTTTCATTCTTTTTTGTTCTCTCATATTCAGTTGATGCAATCAGTTTTCAAAACAGCCAAGTACTTTAAGGTCAGTGCAAGATTGCAGTGATTTTGAAAGATAAATTGAAAGATTTTACGCAGCTGCTTGAAGGTTTCTAAATCCATTTATCAGTATTAAACTCAGATAACAAGAAAACAAATAGATTTAACAAAAATATAAACAGATGAATTTAAGAAAACTCGATGAATTAAAAAAAAAAGTTATTTCTGTGCTTACAGCAAATAAATAAATGAAATAAAATATGTAAACGAAAGAAAGTAAAAGACAGAATTAGTCACGGCTGAGTCACAATCTGCTAAAATATGACCTCGACAAGTATTGCTAAACTCTGAGAAAGTTAATAGGCTTTCTGTCTTGAGCTCAGGAAGGAAAAAAACTAGAAGTTGAAAAGTAAACATAAGTAATTAAGGTAAACATGAGTTTAAATAACGAGTTCTAAACTGTACAATGAGGGATAGATGTAAAAGTAAACTGACACGACTACACAAATATAATTTAGCTAGAACTTTTATAATCTTCTTATAAAGTCATAGGAAAAGATACATTATAGAAAGGTCAATGAAAAGAGTGTAGCAGTCAGCTTATTGAGTAATAAAAGTAAATACCCCCCCCCCTCCCAAAAAAAACACTTTGTAAAAGTGCAAAGACTTCCGAAAATTATTAGTATTTTTTTTTCTGGTTCAATAATTCCTCATTAGTCTATTCTTTATCTTTGAGTGGTTTGAAATTTACTTTATGCTGTAAGTAGGGGAATCTGGGGCAAAGTGAAACAGTTAAGAAAACTTACTTTTTTCAAAATGTACAAGTTGGAAGTTTGTTCTGAAAATAACGGCACATAAAGACAGAACAATATATTTTATAATAAAACTTTCATTGAAGCATTATTTTTTGGCAGTAAATTTGTGCCTCCGAAAAAAGGTGGAAAGCTTTTCACTTTTTTTTCATGGGGCAAAGTGAAAACTAAAATGTTTTTCGAATGAAATATTTTGTATTCAATTATTAAAGATAATTTTGATCACATAAATTAGTAAATAAAAGAAGGAATGAATGAATGAAAAAATTAATGAACAAATAATAAATTATGTTAATAAATGAAAAAAAGTCAGGTAATAAAATAGTGAATGAATTAGAAAATGCGGAGTGAATAAATGAATAAATAACGGACTTATTAAATGTAGGAATGCGCAAGAAATATAATTAATAAATTAATACGTAAGTGATTTGACAAAAGATTGAATAAGTAAGTAAGTGAAATGAAAGATTTCACTTTCTTACTACTTTGTTTCTATCTACTTTGCTCCACATGCACCTAACTGTTCACAGTTTTTTTAATACAAATAAGGTTTAATACTGCTTTGAATATTAGTAGGTCTCAAATAATATTTAAAATGCTAATATCAAGAATTTTATCACTTAATAATAACAAAAATAATTTTTGACTTACAGCAAAATACTACAATATGAGTATCAATTTTTGAAAATTGCTTGTAATTATCATATTCCTTGATTTTCAGGGGCAATTTTTTTTTTTTTTTTGACTGTAAAAGACTGCATATATTACTACTTAGTTAAAATATTACTTGATAGGTGGCGCTAAAAGCAGAGTAAATATTTAAGCATTTCACTTCGCTCCGCAAGTTGACTTTGCCACACATTTCTCTACTCTTATTCTGCAGGTCAGTTTTTTAACTTTCCGCTATGTAAGCTTGAGAATGTAAAAAAATATTCAAAGCTTTAAAATATCTGCAAGATGTTATGCGGAACTATAGGAAATATTTGCAAGTAATTCATTTTTATTGTCCATTTTGGTTTTTCTTTGTACTCTTCCCACCTTTTGTCTTATTAGAAAAGTAAATAAGTGGTAAAAATGCAATTAATTTAGTAAAACAATAAAAACTTACATTGGGCTTTTAGAAGCTTTAAAAAAAATACTCTGAAATTCCGCCACAAATATGATAGAAATATATAATATTTAAATAACTACTTAAAATGCTCAACTAACATTTTAAAATTTATAAAAGTACTTTTGAAACCATTAGAAAATATGACTCTTTCATTACATTCTATCATTTTGCTTTAGAAACAAATCTCACTTTTAAAGTTTTCTTTGTTTTTTCCAATTTTGCAGCCGCTCGAAAGAAAGGTACTTTAGTTCTACTGAAACTAATCTCTATTCTCTTTAAAAGTTTTCAATGAATAAAATTAGTAATTCCAGTTAGTATATACATTAATTCTGAAAAAGGATTCATTTTGTTTCATATTTGGCATTACGTTAAAACTTTTTTTTTAAATTCCCATGAAGGTATGAACAACTGCATTTTAAATATTATATTCTTAACTCAGAGTAAAAAAGGAAAATTAATCCCTGGATAACGTAATCAAAAAAAAAAAAAAAGATTAATGAAATGTTTAAGAAAATTATGGAATGGAAAATTCCTACTTTTTAAACTAGTTCCAAAATATGTTTCAAATATGTTCTTTAAATTTTTCAAAAAGATTTGTTTGAACTTTCGGGAAAGCATTGTGGGTTTTAAAAAAATCTTAGCTTGTTGTTACGCATATTATCTTATGCCATTAAAAATTTTATTAAAAATTCATGTGTTTTGTTCGTTTACTTTGAAACGTGCACAACAGCTCAAAATATTACTTCATCTATCAAATATTCTCGGTACATTTTATCGAAAAATTTTCATTACATTTACAATTAAATAAATTACGAGGTAAAATTGTAACTTGCCTAAATTAATAAAATTAATTCGTGTCACAATTTCACATTAAAAATGTAATCATTATTATGTATTTGCCTGACATTATAACTGTTAGGTTTCATGTTAGCTGTATTATTGCAGTTTCCTTTCATTTCTTTAAAATAAATGGGTTTCATTTAAGGTTTTGTCTACGTGAGTTTTTACATAGAGTTTAATATATTCGAAAAAGTTATGGAAAATCGTTACGTTCCTATGCGATAAAATTAGCTAACAACAATATGTATAAAAAATAGGGTGATGTATAAAGTTAAAAAGGATTTGTTTATTTAAACTTAACACTGTTAAGTTGTTAGTAAAAAACAAACTATGCGTATTGTAGCAGATAAGTTACATATATTTATAGTTCATCAAAATTAGCATTTTGCTTGGGAAAAAATTAGAACATAAGGTTTTTCTTCACAAAAAGCTTTGTAATGTCTTCCTCAATGATGTCTCAAAAGTCTTTGACTTTTTGCTGAACGCTTCTCCTATTTTTAGGAGGAGAAAGGGGGAAAATTTTTCGACTTTGTTGTCTAGGAAAGTGGGGTATCATTTTTTACGTATTTTTTTACGCTGAATAATATATAAAGCCATAACCATAGTTGTAATCTATATTACAAATAATTAAAGAATTTTTTGCATAAAAATCAATTTTTAAAACAGATTTGGAAGCACTTGTTTCATTGAAACTAAGAATTTTTCTTTAAAAAATTTATAACATAGAATTTTCTTCACATAAAGGTTTTTTCTGTCTTCTTAAACGATAGCTTGAAAGAGGAAAGTTTCTTGTTACACCCCCCCCCCTTTTGGGGGGATTTAAAGTGAAGTATATAGGAAAGTGGCGCATTGTTTTATATGTATTTTTTATGCTAAATCGAATAAAACTATAACCTAATATATGTTTCAATCATTTCCAAGACCTAAATAAAAAATAAATACCTTTGTGCTTGAAAGTTAAATGAATTAATTAACCAATGTTTTGATGCACAAAAATTGCAAATTACTGCAGACACGTTTTTTGGTGTTACAAGGAACACATTTTTCGATGCAAAGAAATGTGAGCTTTTGGATGAAAAGTCACCCGAGGCTTTCCTCGGATGACGGCCGAGGAACTATTCCCATTATTCCTATTATCAGCCAAAAACTCACACTTCTTTGCTTTGAAAATGGTGTTCCTTGTTACACCGAAACACGTGTCTGCAGTAATTTGCAACTTGTGTGCATCAAAACGTTGGTTAATTGATCATTGAATTTTAAGAACTTTTTGTTTAAAAAAATCTTTTCTTTTAATAGATTATGAACAACCTGTTTTATTGAAAAATTTTAAGTATTAAGGAAAATAGGAATAGCATTAAAATTGTATATTACGAAAGAATCATCATGACTTCATTAAAACATTACGTTGAACAGCCCACGGCAATTCTTCCTTCCCCTTTGCTATTCTTCTTATACCGTAAATCCATTTACACTGCTAGTGTTGTATCTCCGCAGTGAAGCTAACCTTCTGTAACGCGAATGTGGCGTGCTTGCAGAATATAAAACCACTTAACGTCAAACAATATTATGCTTGTTTTAAAAGGCCAAATCACAGAATAAGTATGCCTCTTTTTTTTCTTTAATAAGTTGATCTAAATTTAATTTCTTCTAGGGAAAATAAAATTATGTACTTGACAATTTTATACAAAAAAAAAAACGGCGCTTCGTTTCTCAAGCACAACTATACTTATTTTTTAATAGGTGTCAGTTTAGGAAATTTGGAAATTCATTATATAGCGCTTTTGGAAGAAGAACCCCCTCAATACGAAGAAATGAAATTTTGCAGAAGAAGCGTCTGAAGTTCAACTCTTCAGGACATTTGCTGTAAGAAAAGTAAATTTGCTGTGCTCTCCAGTGGTTAATATTAGAAGAAAAAATCTGCCATTATTTTCCAAAGAAGATAACGTCATTTGAAGTCTTATAAGCGAAAAAGAAAGAAAATTAAAAATTTTGTATTGTGGCACTCTTCTTCCAAACGAGCGGTACATTAAAGCCTTTTTAATAATTAAATGCTTATTGTTTTGTATTACAACAAACAGAGTTGTAGCATGGCAAAAACTTTCAAAATAAACTTAAAAATTTTCAATTTTAAGTTATGACAAAATTTTTGGACCGAGAATTTCTGGTATCATTGAGCTGTAAAATTTTTCAATAACTCTGACTTCTCACACATTGAAAAATAAATAAAAAATATATTCAGATACGTTACAAGATAATTTTTGAACTGACGAAGCATTTGTGTCAATTCTATTTAATTCGGTAAATCCATTTCAACCTTTTACTCGCATTTTTAAATTTTCCTGACTTGAAATGCGCCGAAAGGTTAACTTACTTTTGGCATTACCTAGATAATTTTGCGAAACATATAAAACCATTGCTTCAAACTTAGCCATGATTGCATTAATTAGTAAAAAGAAGTATGCAATAACATATTCTCCTAGTATTTTGCTTCCTTTATTTGTAATAAATAAGCCTGTTCCAGTAATTTGATTAATTTTAAAAAAATTAAGAAAATTTTCTTCTTTAAAGTTCATTCCTAAATATTAACCAACAATATTCGCAAAAAAAGGTATTACTCTACCTGCAGTAAATTAGAAGGATTTTATTGTTATATGTGTGTATATATTGTTTAGTAGTTTTCCCGTTTTTTTTCCTTTTGTTTTAAATTTTTTATTTTGTATGTTATTATTTGGTTTTATAAGAAACGTTACTCAGGTTTTCAAAACAATAAACTTTAAGGTACTACCTAAGATGAAAAGCAAATATCTTTCGTCACAAGAAATGATAATTTTGAAAGCTTCTTTCTCTTATAAAATTTTAAGACGTATAAAAATAATAATGTTGACAATATTGCTTTGAAAAAAGATTTTTGGGCTAAAAAGGATATGCATTTAAAAACCGAAAATTGCATTTAAAGTTTTCAAATATTTTGTGATCCGTGTTATCGAACATTTAACGTTCACATTCATTTTGTCGGCTTCACTAATATTGCTTATCACTTGTTCCTAATCAAATGCATTATTCAATTACTTTTACATGGGAAAAATGAGGTACGATTGGAATTACCAGTTATGTTATTTTTTGTCTCAAATATTCACGAATTAAATAAAACATGTGACCATCATGTGAATCCAAACTACAACTTCTTGCACCAAATTCATCTTTTTTATTTTTTTTTTTTTTCTGAAGGAATATTCGTGAAAATTTTAAAATTTAACTATCGCTTTGAAAGTTTAAATTTTCAGACTTTACCATGTTTTTTAGCGTAAAATTTAACATTCAAGTGGAATTTTGTTTAAAAAAAGACTTAATCCCTGCATGTGAAGATTCATTTTTGAAGACAACAAATCAGTCATTGTAACTATATCGAATTCGCCGCAACGGAAAATCAACTATTTACTTGTACGCATTTGTGTGTATGCTCAAAATGTACATATATGCATATTGTAGTAGTTAGTTTTACTTTATATATTAACAGGGCATAAATAGTTAGTTTATGGGTTTAGGTCGTATTGATTGTTCTCCAAAGTAAACAAACTGATGGAGTAGGATAATAAGAATTAGTATGCGTACAATATTAAGCAATAGACTACTCTTTATTTGGTGGAATAAGACAGCTGAAATTACGTTGAAATAAAATGTAAAAATTATTTCTAGCTTGAAGAGAAAAAAGCAGTTTTAGACTCTTGCTTGATTCTAATATGCTTCACGTACTGGATAAGCTGTAAATAATTTTGTACATTTTTTTTCCGCTAGAAATGCTGCTGTCCTACTCTTTTCAACTTCCCTATATGACACAGTGAGAAGCAAAGGGATGTAAGTGGCAAAGTTAAAACATTTGGAGATAACCAGTACAAATGGTAGGTAAATCTCTCCTCTGGTCTTGGGACAAGAGATGGTACTAGTAACCCTGGTAGATGTTGCTATACAGCAATATTTAGAAAAACTTTTCAATGAAAGCCTACCTTAAGACTTTATCTTTAAACGCGTTTTACTCAAAACTTGAAACCGTCCACTTATATCTCTTTGCCCCCACTGCCAATATCTCATCAATATCTAATGAGATTATCAATCAATGTATTTAATCTCAGAGGATAAAATTTATATTTGAACCCTATAGCTAAAATGCAAACACTTAAAAGCATTGGAGGTATTTATAAAATATTCGATTCTTAAATAATTTTAAAAAGTACTTACCATTTGAGAGAACAAATACAGTTTTATCAGGGACACTAGCCGCCCTTTCCGATGCAAATCCTTCCAGCAAACATATGAAGTGAAAAATGGCTTCTTGAATGCTCACCATGATTCAAAAATATATTTTTTCAGTCGATATCACTTTTCAATCATTTGTTTGAATCAGTCTTGATTTCTAAAGCATCAAGATCATTGTGCTTTTTTTCCAGTTTAGGAATACTTAAATATATCTCTTAACATTTCATTGAGAAAATCTCCACATGCAAAACTTTTAATTAGCCGAAGTAACATTTTCTGTTCTGTAACTAAACTACAAAAAATATTTCTGTATGTGCTTAAAATTTATACTTAAATATCGACTAAACACAAACTAAATGAATAGTTTAATTTAACAATTTCTTCTCTGCTGGTGATTTTTCCTTGTTGAAATTTTTCTTATATATTATATAATTCAAAACATATCACAATATAAAATAAAACTATGATTTTAACTTAGATATCGAAAATGATCTGAAATCTTACACAATGAAACCTTCAAAGTATTTTTTTCTTCTTCTACAGCACCTTTTTCATAAAATATTCAATGAAAATCTAACAGATGATGCAATTTAATAAAGTTTTCGCTCTATGTACGACAAAGTACATATAACTAATCATAGTAAAAGCTTTCTTCTATTAGTGCGTTTCTATTGATATACTTATTTTAAGAAAAATAAGGAATTTTTTCCAAAACATGATGCTTATCACAAAGAATTAATGTGATGCCATACGATTTTGCGATTGCAATCTTACATCGGAAATCGTTTCTGGAATGAAAGAAAAGGTTCCCTGATACTGTTTGCAGCCTTGTCCACCGTGCAGTCGTGAGTATTGTCCATCTCAGGATCTCTATCCAGACACCTCCCGCACTCTTCGCAACTGAAGCCTTCGTCATCAGTGAAGAGTGACCTACACGCATACCCTAACGACTGGGTCGGACTTGGAAGGTCACGTGGAGAATATGCGCTTTTCCTATTGGCGGGAGGCTGCGGTTGTAGCTTTGTGATTGGCTACGTTGGAGGATCAACCACTTTTTCTTGAATCTGCTGAGGTCCTATTTTGCTTGAGGCTAAGAGAAAATTGCATGCAGGGTTTGTATGAAAAGCGGAGCCACTCATAGTACTACAAGAAGAGCTCTTATTCTTTATTTTTATTTTTCCGGACTTTCGCGTATTTTTCATGTTGGTGGACTTTCGGTGATTTCCATTTTGTCTTCAGTAGCAAAATAAAGAGAGCTGTATTATAAATAGTAAAATACTCCACATTCTTTAAAAATTTTAAGATGACTTTAAAATATTCTCTCTTTCACTTTCAATTTAATAAGCAAATTCTTATTTCATTGTATGCGATGATTAGAAACACGAATGATTGATAAATACGAATCTAGTTTTCAGCAAAGTTTAAGACAGCTGTCTCGCTAATTTGCATTTATCTATTGATTTGATCGACATGAAATCGGTATGTCCTCATTTAATCTACATCGGAGCTGTATGGACAGAGCCCCTGTCATAAGCCCTTTAGGTGGTAGATTTAGAAAATACAATATCAAGTGATGAGGATTATAAAAGAATTTTTCAAAAATAGCAACATAATTAGTACTACAGGTAAACATGAAATGAAATGTTTGCGTGTTTGTCGCGCTCATCCCGGGGAAAAGGGCTAAGCCCAAAAACATAAACGCAGAAAACTGGTATAGTTTTTTTACGCTGCATCCCCATTGCCTGGTTTTTAAGGAATTCGATTTTTTCAAATAGTTTATGTAATTAATTTACTTTAGCCCCTTTAACCGAGCCGCAGACAGCCTATCGGATATGATGCTAATAGAATCGGAGAGTCCCGGTCGGATATGATGCTGGTAGAATCGGAGAGTCCCACTTTCGGAACCCATTACCTCAAATACCCTCCATGTACATGTGGAGTACGTGTTTCAAAACTCAGTGGATCCGAAAGACCTATTGTCGCTCGCTCCTATTGCTATACATTTTTCAATCTACAGACTTTAAATGCTTCATTATGGCTAATAGTAAACATGTGATACAGGATTATATGTTGGGATAAGATGACGAACTTAAAAAAATTCTCGCTCCAGGATTTGAATGAAAATTTTGAAATTTAAGATCGTGTTTTCCTTATGTTGTTAGTCACTTAAAAAAATTTGAAACCCTGGTTACCTCCTTTTGAAATACAAAAAGTGTTATGAAGAGAATTTAACGTTTTTTGTCATCTTACTCCACTGAGCGGGTAAGATGACGAATATTTGAAAGTGATAATATTAAGCGGTAAAAGTCATACTTTAAAATACAGACAAACGAATTAAATTGTACCAGTAGATTCTTTCATCTCAATCACTAAACAACAGGATATAAGAATGTTTTCGACACATCTCTTCGCAAACAGTTCCTCACTTGGAAATAATTCTGCCGAGTAGTTCTGATAGCATAATTCTTAATGATTAATTTCCAATGAAAAAGTTCATATGTCTGGCAGACTTCCTAAATATTGTATGATGATGCTACCCGTCAAAGAAAATTATATTATCTATCAAAAGGGCTTTCGAAATAGGTTTTGTCCGTCTTTAAGAGAATGAAAATTTGTTTACTTTTGAGTCTCTCCAAAAGGTTTTTTGTGGCTTTAGATGTAGGAGAAAAGGGGGCTCATGTGAACACGGGGCACAAGTGAACATGGTATGATCACTAAGATCACTTGAAAAAAAAATCTGGACAAATTCTCAAATAAGGACAATACCAGATGTTACTGTTAGACAAACATTTGGAGCAATGAGCCATTTTTTGTTTCTGTGGTGGCAACTTCTTTGTTTTAGCAGGTGTTGAAAATTTTTTACCACTGTCTTCTTCACGTGATAACATTTTTAAAACTAACTGCTAATCTAAATCTAAGTATTACGAACCATTGTATGAACATTTAAGAAAATTTACGATAATGTTTAATTTTTTTTACAAAATTAAAATTTTTTAATTATTGCGAGTTAGCTCTAAAGTAGACGATGTAGCACTTGTGAACACAACATCTAGGGGCCCAAGTGAGCAGTTCCAATAGCCGTTCTCCGTAATATTATTATTAGTGTAGGATATTGTAAGTGTTAAAAATGTGTAAATATTTATAATTATTATTTTCCTGTAATCAGTTTATAATTGTATTGTTAATTGTTATTAATATTACTAAATATTTATTTATTTATCTGTATTATTTTTATTTTTAAATTTTTTTGTTACTAAATAGTTGATTAATAATTAAGCGTTATATAATACTTACATGAAATAATAAGTTAAAATATTTTCATTTAATTAAAAACTGAAGTTCAAAATCATTTTAAAATACGTTATCAAACAATGTTTGAAGGTTAAAAGCAAAATATATATGTAATAACCCTTAAGAAAATCGTATTATGTAGTCATATAGGTTTTTTTCTAGTCTATTCAGTGATCAGAACAATCTACGAGACTTTAGATGTTGACAGTGAGCAGTTATATACTCGAGAAAAAATATTTTCTTAGTAGAATACTTACCGTACAATTGAAACTGACTCAGTATAGGTTACAAACTCTTCAACGTATTTGTTATTTAGGTATCTCTTTCATAATGAAGATTTTTCCTGTAAAATATGCTGCTTCTTCTCTGCATTTGTTACCCGTGTTCATTTGTGCCCCAGGCCTGTTCACATGTGTCCGCCTCTAGGAGCACATGTGAATAACCGCAGACTTTTTTTTTAAATACCATAAAGTAAAGAAATAATATTTTAAAAATCCCAAAAAATCCATCACACAAAGAAAATTTTATTAAATAATGGGGACACTTTTGCGCTGCGAAATTGATAATATTTTTTTGAAGAATAAAGAAATGAAAAAAAAAATGTTCGCATGTGCCCCTTTTTCCACTACACAGTGAAATAAAAATAAAAAGTCAATTATGAAAAAATAAAATTAACCACTACGCATAATGAAACAAAATCTTGAAATATGAAGAGAGAGAAACTTCAACTTTTGTTTCCTGGTTGCTTTCTTGACGGTCATCTGAAGTGCAGATAATGCTGAGCAAATGTAGAGCTGCCGAGAAAATGTCAAGAAAAAGGGGGGATAGAAAAGAATAGTTGATTAGCAGGCGTTTTCGGTTTAAAGCTTCTGACATGCGAGTCGTTGGATCTGGAGAAGAGAGGGGATTTGTTTCTTGGTTGTTCTGTTTCCTGGTTGCTTTTGGTCATCTGATGCTGATATCGAGCTGAGCAAGTGCTAGAACGACTTGTCTAACAGTGTTGTCCTACTCAGAAACAGAAAATATTTAACAGAATTGCACTTATTGTCTTTATTCCCCAATATTGTAAGAAGTTCTTAAATATCGTTTTGGAGATGTCGAATAGTGTTGTCCTGCTCAGAAACAGGAAATACTTAACAGTACAGTAATCTATTTATTTTCTTCTTTCTCCTTGTTACACCATACCAATCCAAAAGTAGTAAACGTTACATTTTTGCGTTTATATTCACTCATTCATGTTCTAAATACATAATAAATGTCCTTCTATCTCATGCTAAATATATTTTTGTTTAATTTCTGATTCTGCATATTTAAACATATTCTGTACAGATATAAATGCTACGTACCACACATGTCAAGGGTAAATAACGAAATGTTTTTCAATTTTTTTTCAAGCATAATAGTAAAATTACTAACAATAAAAACAGTCATTCATGCTTTCACAAAATGCGGAGTTGGATCAATATTTCTAGAGTCCAGCGTTGAAATTCGGCAAACAAACTCGAGCATTACTCATAGCTAAAGTTTCTGCGTGATAGATCAGTTTTCGTGAACTCGGCACGCGGCGTTATAGGAAAACACAAAAATCGATTTTGATTTTTAAACTAACGTTATTTACTGTGTTGAAATGTCGTGTGTTAGTTAACACTAGAACCGCCGGACTTTCGGTATACCTAGAACCGCCGAGCGGGTCTTTTTGACCCCAGATTAAGAAGCAATAAAAACTGCACAAGTGCTTAACTTAGCTAACTAAAACATTTTATTTAAAAACTATTTCTAAGAAATTACATGAAGTAGTTTACATAGATCAAGATAAATTGACTTTTTTTTTTAATCAGTTATTCTTGAGTATCGTTATATCTCTCTTCAACAAAATAGGACAAAACTTTCCCACTTTCAAAGAAAAAACATAATCTCTTTTAAACAAATTTAGATGTTTATAAAGAATTAAAAATTAAAAGTTTTTTCATTTACTTACTAGTTTTTGAGAGTAAAAAAATCTGATTTACTGAATACATCTCGCACAAAATTTAGTGAATAGTTTTATACATTTTCCTCAAATGGTTTTTCTACATTTCGAGCAGTTATCTGTAGTTTTGTTCTCACATTTCACACTGTGACATCTGACTCGTTTATGCTTAGCTTGTGCTTCATTCATTTCATTGGTTGCTTCACACTTTCCTTTTGCAGCCTTTTTTTGTCGGGAGAGAATAAACTTTTCTCTCAATTTTTCAACTAACTCTTGAATGAATTTTCGTCGACTTATAGATTGTCCACTAATAGCTTTATACAAAACCCAAGCATTGATTACAGCAAGATCCAAAATATTACAAGAAACCTGCACTGGCCACCTACGTGAAGCAGACTTGACTGTATATTTCCTTGCCATCTGGTCAATCACGTCCACACCGTATTTAGTTGCATTGTAGAAAGCGATTGAAGCAGGCAGTTTTTTTGGGTGATCTAAAATTTCTACGGTTGGATGGAGACTACTGAGTAACAAAACGTTTTTTTGTTTTTTGCCTTGATAAAAGTTAGACTAATGTCTTTATGTGTTAGTACCGTAGTCGTATGCAATGTGGCTTTTGACATTCTCACAGAGCCCGGTATTTCTCTTCTAGAACGTTTTACAGTTCCAACCACACTTGTATTTTTGGATTTCAATTTCTCTGCAAGCTTCAGTGTTGTGAAAAAGTTGTCCGTAGTGACATTTCTGTTCTTGTTTTCATAAGGACTTATTAATCGCATCACAACATGTTCAGAAAGAAAAACATCGTTGGATCTACTTTCGTTATTTTTCCCAAGGTATTGGAATCCATTTATCAGATATTTTGAATCAACATCCGCAGCCAACAAGAACTTGATTCCAAACTTATCTGGCTTGTTTGGCATGTATTGGGTAAATTTACATCTAGCCAGTTTTGAGCTGGACTGCGACTTACAAAATGTGGGCCAAAGTAGCTCGCGTTTACGATGGCTGTGAAAGAAAAAGAGGAAAAAGGATATATATATATATATATATATATATATATATATATATATATATATATATATATATATATATATATATATATATATATATATATATATATATAAACATTAATAGAACAATAAACAGACAAGGTTATAACACAGATAAATGACAGAGATGAAGGGTAATTTTCAACAAGCAGCCGTACACTACTACTTACACGCAGAGCGCTCCGACTCGAATTGAGCATTGAGGGGATAGGCTGTAGTGCTTGTGCCACCTGGTGGCGCCTCCACGACGCCGTGATACGTCACCCCGACTTATTTATACGTATTTTCCGGACAAACTTCGTATATATATATATATATATATATATATATCGGTAGATTGAACCTCTCTTCGAAAATCAAAATCCCGATACCTGACGTAATAATTATTTCCGGCTATGAGCCTGAACTGATACGAAACTTTACAACCCAGACGAATTAAGTAAAATAAAAAAATATCAGTGGTTATTAAAAAGTTCATTTTAGTCTCTAAAAATACATTATTTCCAAAAAGCTGTTTAGTTGTGCTAACCATCATCGATATGACTTTCTTAAATATGTATCGAAATATTTAACTGTATTTTTTATCTTTCTCGGATGCGAAATATGTATTTAACAGAATTTAACAGGTAAAATTTAAACAAGTAGCGAAATATATCAAAAAAAGATGGTAACATAAATTCGTACTTATAACAAATTTTTACTATTGCTGAATCAAACAAAAACGACACCATTAGTTTTTAACAAAAGGTACGCTGATTTCATTCAAGTAATACAAACTAAATTCAAAAAAATAGAATATCAGAACTGTTTAAACAAAACTTGTCAGTCAGTCAGGTAAAATGAATGCATGCAAATTAAACCAAATAAAATATGTTTAATGAACGTATAAATCAATTTCAACAACTTTAAAGGTATTATTTTAGCAATTTAAGGGTCGTTAACACATTGAAAATTATGTTGATTTTTTATATGGGTAAAAAAATTAGAATAATCAATTCATTTA